>NW_012148619.1:8581324-8586266 GCF_000956105.1 Propithecus coquereli
TCACCAGTCAACCATTCAATAGTAGTCCACTGATCATTCTTAGACACAGAACTTTGAATTGGCCTCTTGGGGCCTCACACTCGAATGTGATTTGACAGCTAAGGATTAGCAGGCATTTTAGGAAAGCTTCCAACATGAAAGAAAAAGATTTAAACAGGCAAACAAACAGAAACAAACATGTCTATACTTAATATCCTCACAATTAAGAAAAGATACTGAAAATTTTGCCTCTGTCAAATGAGAGGATGCCATGAAAATAAAGGAACAAGAAGAAAGCACTCTGGGCAATTAACAGTAGCCAAAATAAAACATTTAATAGGAGGTTTAGAAGAAAGAGTCAAGGAATCTCTTAGAAAGTTCACAAGAGAACAAAGAGAACATAGTAAAGGAGAAAGAAAAACAAACAGGAAAAGAGAAGTAGAGGGTTGATAGTAGGTTTAATATCCCCCTAATGTGGGTATCAGGGAATTCAAAAAATACAGAAGCGACCAATTCATCAGAGAAGGTATATAAGAAAATGCCCCAGAACTAAAAAGCATAAATCTCCAGGAAAAAAAGGAAGGGTGAAATATCAAAAAGAGAAATCTTCATTTACTTTAACACAGACAGCTAATGTCTAAAGTTAACAAGCTAAGAAGCAGCAGTATAAGCATGTTATTTAGAAATTTGGACTTAAATACCAAAACAAACAAGTATGGGAGTTGAAATAAATCCCTCTGAGAAGTAAATCTGGAGAATAGGGAGGGGTAGACAAGAGGCTGTTGTTTATATACATACCTATATATGTAACGTATGTACTCTTTGGTATCTTAAAACATGCACATGTATTATTTAATGCTTTAAAATATAAAAATAAAGCTACAGCATAGAGACTATTTCAAAAAGATTTGTTCTAAGGCAGGGTTTCTTTCCTTGACCTTTTGATAGCACCTTTCAGGAAAAGTTTCCTCATAGTATTCCTTTTGAACTGCTGTGGTTAACATAATTTATGGCATCTTCCTGATGTGGTTCTTATGGAGGCGATCTGAGGACCACACTTTTGGTAACTGGTGATTCCAAAGGATTCGTTGCAACTGAAATCATTACAGCTCAGCTAGGGATACTGCAGGGCAATTTAAGGGAAAAACAAACAAAAACCAAAAAATAGTTAAGCGTGACTTTGGTCTCTTTCTTTGTCCTTTATCTTCCCTGGGAACTGTGGAATGAATTGTGATTACTGAAAGTGCTGGTCAAGTATTCAGGCTGCTGGGTACCATCATTTCTTCTATCTATTCCCTGTAGACATGGCTGACAGTATCCAACAGAGTAGTTTACCTAGTGTTAATAACTTAGAAGGTACCTAAGAAACACTTATGAAAAGGAGGAAAGGAAAAGAGGAATAGGACAGAAAGGAGAGATATGCATGAAGCAGTCTATTTTTTCATATCTGAGATGCTGTAAAATTAACAATAATCCATTGGGTGGAGGTTGGGTGTACATATTCAAAACAGTTTAATTGTTTTGACTTTGATAAAAGACCTTCAATCTGTAGTTATTGAGCATTTAAATGAGTGTCCAGCATAAGATGTAGAAAAAAACAACCCAAAACATAAGCAACGACTAATGCCCATAAGTACTTTAAATTCTCTTCCAGGATACAAAGTTGATGCACATGAAACAAACAGAAAACAAGCATGTACCTACTATATGAAGTCATTCAGGCAGTGAATACAAAACATGGCCTATCAAACAGACCAGAAGTTAATAGAGAAAGAACCTTCAAGAAAGAGTTATATTTGAGTAGTAATACATGAAATGCTACCGATATTAAAGCACACTTTGTATGTTCTTTTACATACTACTCATAACTACCTTAAAAGTAATTATTATTATTGCTTCCATGCTAATGAGACAGAGAAATTAAACAACTTGGTCAATTCCCACTGCCAGGGTGACAATAGAATTTTAACCACCTGATTCCAGGCTTAAGTCTGCTCACTTACTGCACAGAGTTCTGAAGAACGGGTAAAACAGAGAGAGGTGCAGAAGAAAGTAGAAGCCATTATAAGTGAGAAAAAAGAATCTGAGCTTAGACTGGTACAGGAGGACGCACAGCAGAGTCAGTGCTGAGAAGGACCTGATTGGGAGGCAGCCTGGATGATTTGGGCATTTATGGGTTTTGGAGCCAGACAAAGTGGGATATAAATTATAGCTCTGCAACTTACTGACCGTATGGGAGAAAGGGAGAGTTCCCCAGCCTCTGCTTCCTCATCGATAATAGGGGATAGCTGCCTCCAAGATCTGCTGTGAGATTTTGGTGACACAACTTATATTTTTAAAGGGCATTGCTCATACATTCTTATTTCTCTTTTCCTGATTGGAGCAGGTTATTACTGATGGGAGGAAATAGTGAGTGGTTGTTGGTCACAAACACCTGGTCTAATCCATCAGTCAAAACAACCACCTGCACAAAAGCAGGGTTGTACATTATTCATTGGATTTTGACAGGTTCTTTGGTTGTTTTATTTTGACCAGCTCAAGTCAGTCCAAACAGTTTGTGCTGCTCTAGGAAACAAGCTGAGTTTGGCCTGCACATTTTGGCATCCTGAACCACAGGATCAAGGTGGGGGGGGTGCGGAGAGAGGGCTGGTGGTGGGGAGGGAAGAATGGAAAAGTACCAGGCAGTGCCTCCTAAATCCAACTTCCTGCTGGCGAAATCCACCTCTTGCTGACTCTGAGTCACCGACAGCATGCCTTCCCTCCCCTGCGGCCCATCCGCCCATTAGGCCCGGCAACTCTCCTCCTAGGCTGGCTTCCCTCGCTCGCTCCCACACGTGTGCTCAAGGTGGAGGCAGCCCTAATGAGGAAACACGAGGCAGCTGCTGTGGCAGGCGTCTCTTCTTCAGCCAGCAAAAGGAGGTCTGCAGCAACCCTGCCTGCAGGGCCTGCCCGGGCCCACTGCCTTGCAGGTCACCCCTCACACAGGCTGCCCTCACCCTTGTGACCTGGAGCCCTCCCATAAGATGGGGAGCCTTAAAACCCGAAGGCACCTGAGCTGCCTCCCTGGTCAGGAGGAATCCCTGGAAACTTGCTCTTGGGACTTGTCCCATGTATCAACATAGGGGCAGACCTGAATGCAGTGTGATTTCATGAGCACCAGGAAGACATTCACCACAGACTCTTCTTGAAGTTACTGTTTCTCAGCCTGACATCAAAAATTTGCCTTTTCAATCTGTTTTCCAAAATGGCCCTCTGCTCTAGCTCAGCATTTATTATGAACTGGATGAATCAATCATAAGACTGCCTTCCCTGTAACATTTGATAGAAACACAGACTCCAAGATTCTGACTCAGTAGATTGTACTGGAGCTCAGGGGCTCTGTATATAAGAAAGACCTTAGGTTGTTCTCCTGATCCGGCAATGTGGGAAGATGGCACTAGCCCGGTGGTTTTGTGCGTCCCGGGTGGGCAGTCCTAAGGCTCAGCCGAGGTGCCTCAATGGTCACTTTAGGGGAGGGGAGCAGTTGCAGTGAGGGGAGCTCAGAATCTCAAAAATCCCGCTGTCATGGGTTGAACTGGGTTCCCCCAAAAGATATGTTTTGTTCTAACCCTAGATTCCTGTAAATGTGACCTTATTTGGAAATACGGTCTTTGCAGATATAATTTGTTAAGATGGGATAATATTGGATTAGGATGGATTCCAAATCCAACGTAACTAGTGTCGTCATAAGAGGAGGACATGCAGATTTGGATGCAAAGACCCAGAGAGACATAGGAGTAAGGCCATGTGAAGATGGAGGCAGAGATTAGAGTCATGTTGCCACAAGCCAAGGAGCACCAAAAATTGCTGGCAGCCACCAGAAGCTGGAGAAGGCAAAGAAGGAAATTCTTCTCTAGAGGCTTCAGAGAGATCCTGGCCCTCCCAGCACCTTGATTTTATACATCAAGCCTCCAGTACTGTAAGAGGATAAATTTCTCTTGTTTTAAGCTACCAAGTTTGTGATATTTTTTTATGGCAGCCATAGGATGTTAATACAGTTGCTCCTGTCACATACATACATACACACACACACGCACACACACACATATTTACCCCCACACGCCTTTTAACTGGAGCAGCTTGGTTATTTTGATTTATATTTTGGAGTTCAGCATAACTTTTCCTTTAGAGAAGAAATAAAAGGAGTTTTACTACTAACCAAAGTTAGAAAACTAACCACTTTGGCCAAACTGAACCATAAGCTATTCTCCATGGACACCTTGAAGTTTTTTGATGCCATATTTGTACTCACAATGTTCTTTACATCTGGACATTTCATTTACTTTTCACCTGTTAAAATATTAACCAACCATGAAGCTCAACCTGAATATAATCTCCACTAAGTCATGGCTGATATCCCTTTAATTAGATGTGGTTTCCTCTGCTTTTGAATTCCAAATGAATTTTTGGATTCCAAATGAATTTTTGGATCTTCTGTTAGAGCATCTACCTTAGTCAACATTGCATTCTAGCCACATGTGAAATGTTTTAATCCCCAGGTGGACTGCATTCTGAGCTCTGTTTTCTGTATTCTTCTCCCCACTCTCACCCAGTGCTTTCTAGAGTGTCTTTCACAGAGCAGGTGGTATCCAATGAGCATTATTCAATAGAGGCTGGTGGTGAAATTTTACAAAGGGCCCTGTTCTTTTGGGTTAATTGTGTTGTGTAGGTGTGATTATGCTCTCATGATAAAATAAAACTTTTGCAATGTTTCTCAACTAGATATTAATTTCAAATTCCCAAACACCTTTTATCCACCAAAATATGCTCAGACTTCAAAAAGTTTCCCTGGGCCATATCCTTTGCTAAAATATTGCTTGTTTTATCTTATTTTTTAAAAAATAGCAGAAATATTTGATTCCATCCTAATAATCCAAGACAATGTGTTCTTACTATCAGAACCAAGCAAGTAGTTAAAAAAAAA
>NW_012148619.1:8595571-8597301 GCF_000956105.1 Propithecus coquereli
GGTTGAAAAATGTTCAATGTTTCTCAATACAGAGTCTGAAACAACACTACCCATTCCTGGAATATCCTCTCCCCCTTGCCAACCCCACATCCCCAGGAGCTTAATAACTCATACTTCTCCTTCTGGTTTTAATTTGAATGTCAGTTCCTCAGAATAAATTTGACTAATTTATCAGATTAGGTTAAGACTTCTGTTAGACAAACACCTACCTCACTCAAACTCCATAAGGGGCTGGAATCATTTATCATCATGCCAACATCTAGCACATAGCACAGTGTCCTGTGAACAGCAGAGGTGCCATGAATAGTTATTACCTAAACAAAAAAGTTACTTGGAATATTAATAGGTGCCAAGTGAGAAATACTGTACTAACTATTAACAGGTGTCTTTATTACCATTTTCAGAGTCTTTCATATGTGAAAGACTATGGAAAGGCAATGGAAAGGAGATATATTACATTTGCTCAATTCTGAGATATGCTTTTTTAAAAAAATTTACATTTTTCAAATTCTATATGCTTTTTATAATATAGTGCTAAATATGTTTCTCACCCTACCTACAGCTCCATCAAAAAATGTTATTAAAGCATAATAATTATTTCCTGTAATTAGTAGTGTCATAGAATTAAGAAAATCCATTAGTGTAGAGTGTTTCTCAAATGTGGTTGATTATGGAATCCTTTTTTACAGAGCTTCTCCTGGGACTAGTGTTCTGTAGCATACATTTTGGGAAACACTGGAATAGAACACCACTTCCAAATATACTAAATTTGGAGTCTATTGGCCAGAATTAGGAAGCATTACGCTACAGATGAAACGAACAACAAATTATGACTCCTGAGATGTGAATATTCCTCGGCCTGTTCAGTAGCCCCAGACAAGTCACTTAAGCCTTCTGAATCTCAAGTATTTTATCAGTAAAAGAGGGACAATGATATCTTCCCTGCTTACCTCACAGGACTATTATTAGAGAATAACAGGAAAGTAAAATGTAGAGAGGTCAGATTCTGGTTAAAGATATTAAAATGAACAAAGAGTTTATGTTCCTTTCTTCCCAAAAATACACTGAAATGACAGTAAAGTGATCTTTTAAAAAGGGCTAAGCTCACACACACACACACACACACACACACACACACACACAAAGGAAGGGGGAAAAAAAAGCAACATTTTGGAAGCTGGAAGGCAGATGGATGAGTGATAACTGATTCAACAGATCCTAAAATACTGAAACCTAAAGAGGAAAACAGATAAGTAACTTAATTTGCACTCCTCAGCCCCAGAATATAATTGTAGGAATGAAGTCTATGAGAAGGCAAGAAAGAGAGATCTAGAGCAAAAACAGGATGTGAGGATCTTCCCACTTGAGGAGAAAATGTAGAGGAGGACATTACCCTCTCACAGAGAGAGAGAGAAAGAGGGGGAGAGAGAGAGAGAGAGAGAGAGAGAAGGGAAATAAAAAATAAATGCTCCAGAACTGACATATGTTTCCTCATTGAAAGTCCTACTGGGTGCCCAACTGGATAAGTAAAAGAGAACTACCACCATGATGCATCATCATAAAATCTCAGATTCAGTAGATGAAGATAACTGAAAAGCTCTCTGGGGTGGGAATGAGGAGAGAGAATCAGAATGGAATCAAACTTCTCAATAACAACAATTAAGTTGATCATTTGCCTGATGTGTTTGAGCATATGGATAATAGATTTACACTTATCCAGAGGGTTTGAT
>NW_012148619.1:8597351-8599888 GCF_000956105.1 Propithecus coquereli
GGTCTTTGCAGATATAATTTGTTAAGATGGGATAATATTGGATTAGGATGGATTCCAAATCCAACGTAACTAGTGTCGTCATAAGAGGAGGACATGCAGATTTGGATGCAAAGACCCAGAGAGACATAGGAGTAAGGCCATGTGAAGATGGAGGCAGAGATTAGAGTCATGTTGCCACAAGCCAAGGAGCACCAAAAATTGCTGGCAGCCACCAGAAGCTGGAGAAGGCAAAGAAGGAAATTCTTCTCTAGAGGCTTCAGAGAGATCCTGGCCCTCCCAGCACCTTGATTTTATACATCAAGCCTCCAGTACTGTAAGAGGATAAATTTCTCTTGTTTTAAGCTACCAAGTTTGTGATATTTTTTTATGGCAGCCATAGGATGTTAATACAGTTGCTCCTGTCACATACATACATACACACACACACGCACACACACACATATTTACCCCCACACGCCTTTTAACTGGAGCAGCTTGGTTATTTTGATTTATATTTTGGAGTTCAGCATAACTTTTCCTTTAGAGAAGAAATAAAAGGAGTTTTACTACTAACCAAAGTTAGAAAACTAACCACTTTGGCCAAACTGAACCATAAGCTATTCTCCATGGACACCTTGAAGTTTTTTGATGCCATATTTGTACTCACAATGTTCTTTACATCTGGACATTTCATTTACTTTTCACCTGTTAAAATATTAACCAACCATGAAGCTCAACCTGAATATAATCTCCACTAAGTCATGGCTGATATCCCTTTAATTAGATGTGGTTTCCTCTGCTTTTGAATTCCAAATGAATTTTTGGATTCCAAATGAATTTTTGGATCTTCTGTTAGAGCATCTACCTTAGTCAACATTGCATTCTAGCCACATGTGAAATGTTTTAATCCCCAGGTGGACTGCATTCTGAGCTCTGTTTTCTGTATTCTTCTCCCCACTCTCACCCAGTGCTTTCTAGAGTGTCTTTCACAGAGCAGGTGGTATCCAATGAGCATTATTCAATAGAGGCTGGTGGTGAAATTTTACAAAGGGCCCTGTTCTTTTGGGTTAATTGTGTTGTGTAGGTGTGATTATGCTCTCATGATAAAATAAAACTTTTGCAATGTTTCTCAACTAGATATTAATTTCAAATTCCCAAACACCTTTTATCCACCAAAATATGCTCAGACTTCAAAAAGTTTCCCTGGGCCATATCCTTTGCTAAAATATTGCTTGTTTTATCTTATTTTTTAAAAAATAGCAGAAATATTTGATTCCATCCTAATAATCCAAGACAATGTGTTCTTACTATCAGAACCAAGCAAGTAGTTAAAAAAAAATCCAATGATGTCTGCACTTGAATTTGATAGTATCTTTATTATATTTTGATATATACTAAATGCAGCCAACCAGAATCTAGCTTACTAGAACCTTCCATCTGACACATTTTGCCCCTTATCTTCAGGAGACAGAGTCCGATGATCACAAAATATACTGTCTTAGGGTTCTTAGGTTAGCTTCCAGAATAGGTTTTTGCCTCAACCTGCAGGCATCTCAATATCTTTCAGCTTCTATAGCCACCTTTATTATTCCATGAATGTTACCTGGACGGAGTCCTTACCATAATCATCTTTAAGTTATACACATCCACCATAAAACCGGCTACACTGTAATTGCCCAATGAAAATCTATTGAATATACATAAAGGAGTAAAAGAATCTTTATTAACCCAAAGAAATCATGCAGCAGAGCAAGATTTTCAAGCATCCATGAGACAAACAGAAAAGGAAATTTGGACATTTGTGAAACAAGATAAACAATTAAATAATCGGAAAATATAATTGCCCAGAATACCTGAATGTTCAGATACTTGGTTAATTGAAATTTTCTGTTCTATAAAGATAATGAAGGAAATGCCAAAAGGCCTCTTGATGTGGAGAACGCTGTTTTACACCCATGTGCTACAGAGGAAATGGAGACTATTCTGGTCAATCGGCTAACAGCACTATTTTTCAGGTATCAACAATGTTCTCTATTTAGTCATCGAATGATCTCCATCAGGTTACCACGTCTTGGTGCTATTCTATTTTCATAAGTGTGCTTTCGTCACCAACACATTTTCATCCTTCTTAATATTTCCAATGGCATCACTTCACTCCACCAACGTAAAAAAACAAGCAATCTAAAAATTACCCTCTGCTGTTTCCCACTCATCCACAGAGAATGAAGTTGCCATTTATGGACACTTGCTGTTGCCATGTTTTTCAGAAAGTTTGCCATTCCACAAGCTGTTTTTAGCCCCCATACCCACGACACTTCTACAGGCATTTAGTATTTCTTTATCTGATGCTTTTCCAAGGCAATACCTCCGCCTCCTCATTGAATCATGCAGGCTGTCTCTTAATCAAATGATATTTTTTGAAGTGTTTCCTCACTGGATCCCAGAAGGTTGTTTCTCATATTTTCCCCCACACCTGCTTTGTACACTAACCTAAAGAGAACTACTTACATGGTTTATTGTCCTTTTTGGAACAGAAATATGATATATTTGTCATTTCC
>NW_012148619.1:8603093-8604438 GCF_000956105.1 Propithecus coquereli
TTCTGGGTCCAGGGTCATTAAGAAAAGTGTATTAGCTTCCTGGGGCTGCCATACCACCAACTGGGTGGCATAAAACAGCAGAAACTTACTCAGTTTTGGAAGTTAAGAGTCTGAAATCAGGTGTCTGCAGGGCCATGCTCCCTCTGAGACCGTGGGTGGGGTCCTTCTTTGCCTCTTCCTAGCTTCTCGTAGTACTGATCTATCCTTGGCATTCCTTGGCTTGCAGTGGCAGCACGCTGATCTCTGCCTCTGTCATCATACAGCATTCTCCTCATGTTTCTCTGTCTGTGTTTCTGTTTTTCCTTCTTATAAGGACACCAATCATATTGGATTAAGGCCCACTCTAATCAACTTTGAGCTCCTTTTAGCCTAATTACATCTGTAAAGGCCCTATGACCAAATAAAATCACATCCAAGGTACCAAAGGTTCAGACTGTAACTTATGTTTTGGGGGAACATATTTCAGTACCTAGTAGAATGTTTTCCAGGGGAGGTAACAGGACAATGATTTGGGAGGTAATCATTCTTAAAGCTGGCAAAGAGGATTTTATCGGTCAGGTTTCTACTAGGTTAAAGCTGCAAAATAAACAACTCCCAAATCTCAATGACTTCTAATAAACATTTTCTCACTAATGGGTTTGCAGGCTGGCCAAGGCAGCTCTGTACCAAGTATCAGGTCAGGTTTAGGTCTTTCAGTCTCCCATTTTAGGACCCAGGGCTCCCTGGGGCATGGTTTTCTCTTAGCAAACAGCCAAGGTGCAACAGACCAAGCAATGCAGGCAAACACAGGAAAGCTTCGTTTGCATCACCCTGGCTAGTGTTGCATGGACCAAAGAAATTCACATGACCTAGCCCAACATCCAGTGGAACCTCTGGTGGGAGGCACATGGCAAAAGGAGTGAAGAATTGAGAACAATTAATCCTTTACAAGATTTGTCAACAAATATTTACTCACTGGGGCTCTTATACTTTTCAAGGAGCTCAGAGACAGAAACTCTGACTGCGACTTCCTTCCGCAATATTTCCTGAAGTTCTTACATATGGGGATCTTTATTTATACTGTACAACAATAATACGTCTCAGATGAAAACTGTCCCAGAAATCGAAGTATTACATAGAACTCTCTAGAATTAATGAGGAACTAGTTTTCCCAAGTACTCATGTTGTACGTTTTTGTCATCAGTAATGGCCAAAATGGGCCTCACCAGTATAATATACAAGAAGGGTATTTCAGGGACAATGTTCCAGGAGCCAAAATGAAGGGAGAGGTATCTTACGTGAGGTCATTGGGACGAGAACAGGCCTAAGAAATAAGAGCCAGTAGAAGCACTTACAAGAATATTAA
>NW_012148619.1:8614718-8616767 GCF_000956105.1 Propithecus coquereli
TGGAAGCAGATCCTTCAGCCATGTCCAGCTTTCAAATAACCACAGCCCAGACCAGCATCTTCACTACAACCTAGCAACAGACGCTGAGCCAGAACCAAACAGCAAAGCTGTTGCTTGATTCCTGACCACAGAAACTCTATGAGACAATAAATTATTATTATTGGTTAAGCTACTAAGTTTTAGTGTAAATTGTTATGCAACAACAGACAACTAATACAGATTCTGGTACCAAGAGAGATGTGCTACCGTAACAAAAGCCTAAATTATGAGAGTAGCTCTGAAAATGGACAGTGGATGGAAACTGGAGGGAATTTGAGAAAAGTATCAGTTGAAATCCTGAAGAATCTTGACAGGCTGTTAGTAGAAGACTTTGTGGAGGCTGCAAGTGAGGGCTTACAGGAAAGTGAAGAAAATATTCTGGACCTGGAAGAAAGGGGATCCTCATTAGGTAACGACAGGAAGGTTAGCAGCACTGTCTCCTTCAATAACGTGAGAAATAGGAAACATACTTAATGACCTGGGTGAGCTAGCTCAGGAGGCTTCCAGGCGGAGTGTTGAAGGGGCTGCCTCATTTCTTCTACTGTATATAGTAAAATGCAAGCAGAGAGCAAAAAGCTAAAGGAAGGGGTGATGAGAAAAGAAGCCAAGAATTGTTGGGTTTGAAAATTCTCAGCCTCTTCACACAACTTATGATACTAAAATTAAGAAACAGTTTCTGGGCAAAGATCAAATCTAGGACACTTTTTGGAAAATGTAATCTAAAGATGAAGCCAAAGTTGTGATCTCAGAAAGATCCAAGCTAGTGCCTCAAAGAACCACTCAATTAAGTGACAGAACTTCTAAGCAGCTTAAGGATGTTGGCCCTCAGCAATCTCAGTAGCAGCCTAAGGAAGAGAAAGCCTTATCTCAAAGAAATTTGTGGATATGGCCTTTGTCTACTTAATACCTAAGAAAGAAGAGACAAAAGGTGCTTACCTTAACCCTGGCTCAACATGTTAGTCCGCAGACTTTGCAATTCCTGGAGAGACTTCTGTCTCAAAGACAACTGAACCTTGTATGCCCTGAGTGACTCCAGGGGGCATCTGGCCCAGGACAAGTCACTGTACCATAAATGTAAATTTGCTTCTCAGCTATGCTTTCAGAAATCAACTTCCAGCTTATCATAGTCTAAATTCACTTGCAGAGGAGCTTCAGTTCAACCACTGGTCCTTTTTCCCTCAGTGGCCCCATTTCTGCAGTAAGAGGAAGGGACAGTGACAATGAGATAAAGAGGGAGGGAAAGAGAAAGAGCAGATTAGGAGTTCTTGAAAATTTAAGCATAAGACGTCTTCACCCTCACCCTATGTCCTCCCATACACACTAGGAGTCCCTGAGAGAATACATCAGCTTAAATCTAAGAGGAATGAGGAAATCAAAGGCAGTTTGAAATTCAGTGAAACACAGCTGTTAGTGTACCCATCACCCAAATAGTGTCCGTTATACCCATTAGGTAGGTTTTCACTCCTCCTCCCCTGCCCCTTCCTTAATTTCCAATGACTTTTACTTCTCTCTGCAGCCACGTGTGCCCATTGCTTAGTTCCAAGTTCCAAGTGTTTGTTTTTCCATTCCTGAGATACTTCCCTTAGGATAATGGTTTCTAGTTCCATTCATATTGCCGCAAAGGACATTAATTCATTTCTTTTTATGGCTGAGTAGTACTCCATGGTACCCATGTACCACATTTGATTAATCCACTCATGAATTGATGGGCACTTGGGTTGTTTCCACATCTTTGCGATTGTGAATTGTGCTGCTATGAACATTCAAGTGCAGGTGCCTTTTTGATAAAATGATTTCTTTTCCTTTGGGTAGATACCCAGTAGTGAGATTGCTGAATCCAGTGGTAAGTCTGTTTTTATTTCTTTGAGGAATCTCCAAACTGTTTTCCATAGAGGTTGTACTAATTTGCAGCCCCACCAACAGGGCATAAGCATTCCTTTCTCTCTGCATCCACACCAGCATCTTTTGTTTTTTAACTTTCTGATAACAGCCATTTTCACAGGGGTAAGG
>NW_012148619.1:8616817-8622685 GCF_000956105.1 Propithecus coquereli
AAAAAAAAAAAAAAAGAAAGAAAGACTGGCCAGATTCAAAACTCTGTGGTGCAGGATGACAGCTTGAAAACTAGCAGCAGAAAGATATATTCAAATCCCATTGATCAGACATGTGCACGAGGACATCTGAACCTCAATTTTCTTGTCTGCAAAATAACAGAGTTGGGTAAGAATTAAATGAGATATTGCACTTCAGGTTACATATCCAACACACTGTATGACACATATTAGTGAACCAATGGTTTCTCCAATTGTAGAAGAGTCAGAACTATGGCAAGATGGTAGAGCAGGTACCCATGCCTAGGATGGCCATTCAACACCCATGTTATTTTAGTGTTAAGATAAAAAGAAATTATTATATTAATGTTAGAAACAGAATTCTGCTTAAGAAGGTAGTTTTTCTTTAAGAAAAAATCTTGATAAGTCCCTTGGAGAGTAGAAGATGAAACCCATCATACAATGGACAAAAGCAATGAAAAAAATAATAATTCAATTGCTCAGCAAGATGAAGGAACTTATAGTTGGGAATGGGAGAAAGCAGAGAAAGGAAAAGAAGAAAAGAGGAAAATGAAGAGAGCAGAAAATCATGGTGAGAGATTGGAGTTCAAGTTAGCCAATGTGACCAAGGGATTTTTTAAAGAAGAAAAATGGGAAAATGTTCAATAATCAACTTAAGCTGTTCTTATTTTATGATGTAAGCCCCTTTCATGTCCTTAAAGCTTAACTTTCACACAAAGTTCTCGAAGAATGCATCATCACTTGGATTTTATTGTGGAATGGTTGTGGACATCACGGAACACAGATAGAATTCTCCCTCTGAGATAACACAACAGGTAGAGCATGTATGAGATAGTGAAATAATCTATTTGTGAGTACAAGAACTTGGATCTGGAGAGGACCATGTGAACACAAGTTCTCTGGAAACTTGCAGAAAACTTAGAGAAGGTAATATCCTTCCCATAGGACAGAAGGGGGCTCTAGAGTTGCTCTCTAGACCAGGGTTGGCAAACTTTTTCTCTGAAGAGCCACATAGTAAATCTTTTAACTTGCAGGACATGTGGACTTTGTTGCAACTACTCAATTCTGCACTGTAGCAGAAAGGCAGCCATAGACAATATGTAAACAATTGGGTGTGACTGTGCATCAGTAAAACTTTATTTACAAAGACAAGTGGCTGGCTAGATTTGGCCCATGGATAGTATTTTGCCAACTGCTGATCTAGACAAGAGGTCAGCAAACTACCTTCCACAAACTAAATGCAGCCAGCCATCTGTTTCATTTATGGCCCTGTGAGCTAAAAATGTGTTTTACTTTTTAAATGATGATCTTTTCAATGATTATATAAGTACCTACATAATATCCACTATTTTGTTTCTTGTCCCTGCAAAGCCTAAAATATTTATCATCTGGCCCTTTAAGAAAAAGGTCATGCTATGGATTGAATGATTATGTCCTCCCAAAACTCATATGTTGAAATCCTAAAACCCGATATGATGGCGTTAGGAGGTGGGGACTTTGGGTCATGAAAGCAATGGGATTCATGCCCTTACGAAAGATGAAAAGGCACACAATCTTATTTCCTCTCTCTTTTTTCCACGGCGTGAGGATATGAGAAGATAGTCATGTGCAAACCAGGAAAAGTGCCATCACTAGACAGTGGATCTGCTGACACCTTGATCTTAGACTTCTCAGCCTGCAGACCTATGAGAAATAAATTTCTGTTGTTTATAAGCCACCCAGTCTATGGTATGGGTATGGCATGGGCATAGCAGCCTGCACTAACACAATTTGCCAACCCCTGTTCTTAACCATAAGGGCCAGTTGACACCTGAGTTCCATGTACATTGGGTCTGAATTTCTATCCCTTGTGTTAAAGCCCAAAGTTGGCATTTGAGGGAAAATTTCTTGTGCACTCTTAAATATTCCTCAAAAGCCATCTTCCGCATCTCAATAAAAGGGGCCACCATATACACAGCTACAAAAGCACATAACCTGGGAGTCTTTATCAATTCTCTCTCTCTTAACCCCTCATTTAAGGAACCACAAAAACTTGTAGGTTCTATTTTGAAAATATCTACCCTAAACCAACCTACTAAAATGACCATTGATGTTATCCTAGTCCATGCTATCTTCCATCTCTCACCCAGATAACTACCATAGCCTTCTTTCTAACTATTCTCTCCTACCCCACAATGATCTAGGCCACAATAGAAGCCAGAGGGATTTTCTTTTTTAAGTTCCATGTTATCCATTTACATAAAAACCTCCAATAGTTCCCTTATTTCATTTAGAATAAAAATCTAAACTCTTGACCAGGCCTGCAAGGTTCTGGAAGATCTGTCCCCCACCTGCCTCTCAAACGTCAAATGATGTGATCTAAGCCCACCTCACTTGGTCAGGGGTCCTTTGCCTTCCGTCAGTCCCTAGGACGGGGCCAACCTCTTTCTCAAAACGAGGTTTTTGGGACTTGCTCTTTCCTGTGCCTAGAATAATTGTCCCATGGCTTTTCACATGGATGACATGTTTTCATCATTCAGTTCTCATCTTAAGTATCACCTCATCAGAGAGGATTGTCATAACTCTCTAACGTAGACCCCCACCTCATGATCCTCCACCCTACAACTTGTTTAATCCTATATAATGAGTTAACTTCCTTCGTAAGCTCCGTGCTGTGTGCACTGCACCTGGCACGGTGCTAGGCACATATTAGTAAGCACGGGTAAATCTGTGCTGAGCAAATGACAGAATGCAACAAAATTCATATAAATAACCACAGAACAATCCAACATTTTATTGCAATTTGGCTGTTTATAAAACCTTTTCAGATCCATTAACTCATTTAATCCTCATAGAAACTCTGGCTGATAGTCATTTGATGCTTATTTACAGATAAGGATAATGAACCTCTCAGAGGTTGAGTAAATTATGTTAGATCACACAACAATTAGGGGAAAATCCAGACATGAGAATCATATCCTCTCACTTTAAATTTGCTGCTCTTTTCAACATAACCGTGTAAGCACCTACCAAGAGTCAGGTACCACTAATGTGCTATGGCCTCAGATGTGGTTCTGTAAAGCCTCAAGGGTGCAAAGCCCAGCAGGAGAGACGAAAGTAACTTTGATAACAGGCAGAATGTGATAAAAGAACTAAGTATGATATAAAGTGTTTTGTGAAGAGAGAAAGAACTTCTGGGTCCAGGGTCATTAAGAAAAGTGTATTAGCTTCCTGGGGCTGCCATACCACCAACTGGGTGGCATAAAACAGCAGAAACTTACTCAGTTCTGGAAGTTAAGAGTCTGAAATCAGGTGTCTGCAGGGCCATGCTCCCTCTGAGACTGTGCGTGGGGTCCTTCTTTGCCTCTTCCTAGCTTCTCGTAGTACTGATCTATCCTTGGCATTCCTTGGCTTGCAGTGGCAGCACGCTGATCTCTGTCTCTGTCATCATACAGCATTCTCCTCATGTTTCTCTGTCTGTATTTCTGTTTTTCCTTCTTGTAAGGACACCAATCATATTGGATTAAGGCCCACTCTAATCAACTTTGAGCTCCTTTTAGCCTAATTACATCTGTAAAGGCCCTATGACCAAATAAAATCACATCCAAGGTACCAAAGGTTCAGACTGTAACTTATGTTTTGGGGGAACATATTTCAGTACCTAGTAGAATGTTTTCCAGGGGAGGTAACAGGACAATGATTTGGGAGGTAATCATTCTTAAAGCTGGCAAAGAGGATTTTATCGGTCAGGTTTCTACTAGGTTAAAGCTGCAAAATAAACAACTCCCAAATCTCAATGACTTCTAATAAACATTTTCTCACTAATGGGTTTGCAGGCTGGCCAAGGCAGCTCTGTACCAAGTATCAGGTCAGGTTTAGGTCTTTCAGTCTCCCATTTTAGGACCCAGGGCTCCCTGGGGCATGGTTTTCTCTTAGCAAACAGCCAAGGTGCAACAGACCAAGCAATGCAGGCAAACACAGGAAAGCTTCGTTTGCATCACCCTGGCTAGTGTTGCATGGACCAAAGAAATTCACATGACCTAGCCCAACATCCAGTGGAACCTCTGGTGGGAGGCACATGGCAAAAGGAGTGAAGAATTGAGAACAATTAATCCTTTACAAGATTTGTCAACAAATATTTACTCACTGGGGCTCTTATACTTTTCAAGGAGCTCAGAGACAGAAACTCTGACTGCGACTTCCTTCCGCAATATTTCCTGAAGTTCTTACATATGGGGATCTTTATTTATACTGTACAACAATAATACGTCTCAGATGAAAACTGTCCCAGAAATCGAAGTATTACATAGAACTCTCTAGAATTAATGAGGAACTAGTTTTCCCAAGTACTCATGTTGTACGTTTTTGTCATCAGTAATGGCCAAAATGGGCCTCACCAGTATAATATACAAGAAGGGTATTTCAGGGACAATGTTCCAGGAGCCAAAATGAAGGGAGAGGTATCTTACGTGAGGTCATTGGGACGAGAACAGGCCTAAGAAATAAGAGCCAGTAGAAGCACTTACAAGAATATTAAGAGTCAGAACCCAGTGAAATCTACAAAAGAATCGAGTCTAAAACAAGGGATGAGGTCAAGCGGAGACTAAGCAGGAGAGTGAGGGGAGTCCTGGAAGTTGCCAAAAACATCTCCCAGACGTCCTCGGCTCCCTTTCAGTGACTGACATGTATATGGACCCATGGGCATGTCCCACCAGATGAATATAGAGTCAGGGTACACACGTTCCCTCTGAATACCCAGAATGCAGAGTAACGTGAAACACTAATTTTGTTTTGCTGAAAGAACCCATTTTGCTCAGGGAAAGAATGCACTATTGAAAGGTGTTGACGGAACAGAGCTATAGTGTGGGAAATTCCCTGTCAGTCAGAACGAAATGAGTCAAAGGGCCTGGAATGGTTGAGTGAGAACTTCGCATTTAAATAAGTAGAAAGTTAGCGTGCCCCTGTCGTATTGACAGAGGTGCTTCCTAGAGCCAAATGAGTGCAAAACTCTAGGTTTTCTACGGATATTTTCAGATGAATCCGGAGAATGACGGTTCCTTGAAATTGTGACATCCAAGAAATGCTAAAGCCACTGGAGACTTTTTAGCCTTGGGGACCCAAAGGGAGTGTCTATGAATATTTAATGGATTTTCTGATGGAAGAGGGAGAGGACCTGTTCCATACGTCTCTAAAAGGTAGCCCAATGGATAGATGCTGTATTATCAGTTCAACCTATGTAATGAGAACTAATGAGCTTCTGTAAAGTTTAAATGTAGGAGCAGGTGAGGTGAGGCTAAAGAGGGTAAACTTGGTCCAGGTCTCATGTTCACAAGAGCCTCAAGTCAAAATTTTTAGCACTATCATTATACGAGGTTTTATATTTAATCACTGTGTTTACTTTCATAGTGTTTTCTGTATGTATGTCAAAAATATTTAACGTAAATATTACAAATGTAAAATAACCCTGGCTTGACATTTTTTCTTTTTAATATTTTACAGACCTCAAAAGGAAAAATTACTCAGATCCTTCTCAACCTGTAAGAAGTGTTTGTTCCCTACCACTTACATGGTTTGAAAGGGAGAGGGCATCTATCTAGGAGGTGGGGATTTGTGTGTTGGGTATAGTATTGGCCTAGATGTATAAGACTTGATTCGACATTGACATTCTTTAATTCTAACTTCTCTAGGCTCTACTGTGCTTATCTGTAAAGGAGGTTGAAAAATGTTCAGTGTTTCTCAATACAGAGTCTGAAACAACACTACCCATTCCTGGAATATCCTCTCCCCCTTGCCAACCCCACATCCCCAGGAGCTTAATAACTCATACTTCTCCTTCTGGTTTTAATTTGAATGTCAGTTCCTCAGAATAAA
>NW_012148619.1:8635224-8684047 GCF_000956105.1 Propithecus coquereli
TGTACATGAAAAAATGGTTAAGATGGTAAATTTTATGTTATGTGTATTTTACCACAATTAAAAATAATTTTAAAATGTGGGAAAGAAAAGAAATTCAGTGGAACAAGAGAGAAGTTTTTAGAGAATGTGGAGTGAGAATAGGGAGGCACCATGTTGTCCTAGTAAATTATTACAAAAAATAGAAAGTCTGCCTCAAATACCAAAATAGAAGGCTACTGCACGCAAGGTCAGTAAATTACCTCAACTGAGTATCTACGACGGAACAGATGTCAAAACCTATTACTTGACTAACACAGCGACTTAAAGGCCTAGCTGTGTATAGAAGATTCTCTCTTTTAGATATAGAGCTAAATGAAAATTTCCCAGGTGACTAACGTAGTTACCTAAGTCTGGCTTCTCTGAAGAGAGGGTTGTCTTGTCCACAGAATATAGAACTTCATGAATGCAAAAGAATTTATAGTTTTATAAACAAATTGTGCAGAGGTTTAAATTGCCCAAAGATGGCTTTAAGAATAGAGGTCCACAGAATAGTTCAGGGAATAATGGCCATGGTGTGAAACCTCGAAAGAGGAAGCCCCTGGGCTGCTCAGACCATTTTCACAGTCATAAATAACAAATGCTAGGTATTTGGGAAAGCATTTTCAGCGCTTCAGCTCATTAATTTTCTACAGATAACAATAAGAATAATAATAATAGTTAACCCTTACTGAATGCTACAATGTACTAAGCCCATGTGCCAACTCATTAATTCTCACAACCACACAATGAGCTAAGTGCTACAAGGATTCTCAGTTTGCAAATAGGAAGAAGCTTAGATGTTAGATAATTAGCCTAACATCACATGGCTAGCACATGGTCAAGCCACGTAATAAACTTGAGCCCATGCTCTTAACCACACCAGATAGAGAATATTGCAAATGAAAATATCAATCCATTTTCACAAATAAAAATTATTGGCTCTGATCTGAGAAGACACAAACCAATATTGAGCACAAAGAAGAAAAACACTCTAAAATTTTCCTAACTGTTGGATGTAAATTTTAGTTAAGTTCACTGTGTAACTACAGATACATACAGATTTCATTCCAACATGTAAATTAATTTATTTATACCTTGTCTGTTTTATTGTCCCCATAAGTCCTGAGTTCAAAACCATTCTAGGTATTATCATCTTCATATCTGAAACGGATAAAATAACTATTGCTTAACTATTGCAGTAAAGATTATGGTGTACAGATGGGGCAAAAACCAAGAAAGCAGTTCCCCTGTACAAGATGTTATTTCAATAAAGTTCAATTTTGTCTGAGAATGTAAAAGCAATGCAATCTAATCTGGCGTGACCAAAATGAAGTACTTAGTTCTCTAAATTCATTTAATTGAACGTGCTTGTACCATTTACACGAAGTACCCTATTTTGACTGATTATTCCCACTAGTGACATTTACTAAGGTTTAGCAGGAAATCTTAAAAAGTCTATATAAATTCCAAAGCTATCTAATTTTTGAGCTATCTTCAAAATTCATGATACTATGATTCTAATTTATTGTATCTCTAAAGAAACTGTCCACACAAGTAAGACTGGTCTCCTAGATGTACCTTCCACATTCTTCACAATGTCTGCTCATGCATAACTTCTCTGATCACACCGTCGCCCCTTAGATTGACTAGACAAAGGAGCAGTACATGTTCTGAAAGAATCACTCCCAAGAGTTGTGTTTCACTTGCCAGGCCTAACCGATAGAGATGGGATGATTCGGAAAGTATCTGCAACAACAGCTGAGTGTTTAGGAGGAAATTTTGCCATGCTGGAAAAGAGACAAACTGACAAAATGATTTCTGTTCCATCCATTCTGTTTAGGAAAAAATCAAAAGAGGTTTTGGTTTGACCTTGTACCAAGGAAATGGTGTGACTGTTTCTTTGTTGGAAGGAGTAATCTAAACCCTAATGCAGAGTCTAGTGAACTATTTTAAACTTCCAAACAGGACATCAGGGGACTTCATAAACACAGATATGAAGGTTTTGATTATTTTTCTATAACATACTATAGCTATGCTAACCCCAAAATTTATACAAATGTAAACATCTAATTCTTTTATGAAAGAAAACAAGCACTGTTTGGGCACTTACGATGCAGCAGGTATTGAACTGAGTACTGATAGCGATGCCAGTCAGGATACAGTGAGCTCTTTAAGGGTAAGAACAATGACCAATATAATATACTTTTGTATCCTGAGTGTCTAATCCATTGCTCTGAAATCTTTAATGAATTAAATGAAATGGATTAAAAACTTTCCTAAGTTTTAAAACACCTGGTTATAACATTTTTCATTGTTTCTAAACACCAGATGGATGTAGCTTCTTTTTCTGGTAGGTCTTAATTGGACTTGAATCCTTGACACAAGAAAGGAGAATCTAAAAAGTTGACAAGGTTGGCCTCAGTAAGATGCAAACCTCCAGGCATATTCACATGGATCAAATTCTCTTTTATCTTACTTAAAACACAAGTGCTTAAAGAACGTGGCCTTGAGAGATTGTTAGTAAGACATGAAAGTCCAGCTCAAGAGGTGGACTTTTGAGAGGATACGTAGGATAAGCTCAATCCGCCTTTGCTAGGAGAGGTCTCCTGCAGGGTGCTCAGATAGCAGAGAAACCACTAGAGAAGAAAGGATGCAGGTGAGAAGATACAGGAGATATTAATTGTGAATTTTCTGTGGAAGTAGAAAAGAAAAACCAAATGTTTGTGATTTTTAAAAGTGGCAGAGGTCGGGGGGAGCAACTGAAAGAGATAAAAGGACTCAACTATAAAATGTCTCTGGAATGTAGTTTTGTTTTGTTCTTAGGTAGTAAAGCTTTATTGTAAAGCTACTCATTACACAATACGTTCAATTTTCTTTGAGTCAAGTTGAATCCTAAAAGGAAATAGAATTGAATATACACCGTGCAATCGCTCACTGAGACATAGGAAACTTGAATCATAGAACATCCTTGCCCTGGCGGTAGTTATTTATATATTTAAGATTTATACCACATTGACTCCAAAAGGACTGAAAACAACTTACTGGTTAACACACAATGTGACTTAAAGCAAACCAAAGATCCTCTTAAGCAAGAGCAATTTCAGGGCAAACATATTCCTGTGTATTTAAAGGAATAGGTTGGTCAGACACTCTGATAAATTTCACAAAATTTAGCTCTCGACAGCCCGGTAAATTTGACAAAAATACGAAACCATTGAGTTATAGCAGTCTCATTTCCTGTCATAGGAAAGGATTTAAATCTGGGAGGGGGGGTCAAAATTTTCCTTGGAATTAGAATCAAGGAGGAATTTATTTATCCTAGTAAAAAGGATGGTGTTCTCTTTAACCCCAGTTCTACAAAAAACAGAAAAAGGCTGTTTAAATGAAAATTTTCATATCATATCTTTACAAAATCAGAGAATATCATATACTAAAAGTCACTTAGGGCACTTCTGCAGAATAATATAAATAATACAGTTCAAATACTTTGTTTGACTTAATACAAGGATGAAATGTAAAGTCTCCAGTTCCATAGATAATTGACATGTTTCCTTAAATGTCAGCTGTTTTAGGAGAGCATTTGGCTGATGCTAAATTTATGATCAGATGCCCTAGTAATTGCCAATGGAATAAACAGTCTATATTGCTAATTAACTACATTTGTTAGTTATAATGTTAACTAACAAATGTAGAGCTTTTTTCAGTTTATGAAGCATTTTTAAAACCATTATTGCATTAATTTTGTTTTATTATAACCCTGTAAGACAGGTTCCAGCACCGGTCTTCTTTTAGGGACAAAGAAAGGAAGGCTCAGAATTGTTAAACAATAGGCCAAGATGGTATTAATATATCCAGTAGGGAATAGTCAGAACTCAAACCCATTTTTTCTAACATAAAACTTTATGTCCCTTCCACTTTGTCACCTCTAGTTAAATATCAACCCAAAGTACAATTGTCTTATGAAAGAGGAAGATTTGGTTTGGAGCCAGATGAAAGTTTTTCTTCAGCAAGCTTTCGTCAACAATGTGAAGGAAGATGGGAGGAGGAAGAAGAGTGACCTGAAAATAAGATTCTTTTAGATGTGGACCAGATTCTGGCAGCCAGGTTGGCTATTGTAAGAAAGAAAATTAGCCTCTTCTCAACCAGTTATACTAATCATTGAAAAGCCAGACTTTGACACTACAGAATACAGACCAAAATATTTTCTCAAAATTACCTAAGGAAATTTTAAAACTATTCTTTCTTAAAGAACTTCATCATCATTTCCATAATTCTATAATGCTTTTTATTACTGTCAAAACATCCCTTCTCAGCACAATTACTAGAAAGTCCTCTTGGGGTAGGCATAATTTTCTAACTCCCTTCCATCAGTTGGGGACAGGAAGGTTCTGCCAGGTGATGAACTCTTCACTGAGTGTTCCTAATCTAATTCTGGCCAGGAAACTGGTGGTATTTATTCCTCCAATACAATTTTAGAAATACAGAGATGATTAGGGATTTTACGTGTGGCTGCAGAAAATAGTATACTCATTGCCTTCTAATTTGCCTTTTTTGCCTTAAATTCACACATTGCTCATTTTATTCATTCATTCATTTATGCTGCTAGGCCTGATAAGACAAGTTAACTCCAAAAGACAACACCAAATAAGTGATTCTTGAAGAGATAACAGGTATTGATAATCTATTCTTTAAGGCCTATCATTGCTTAAATAACAAAACCACTTTACCAGCATCAAGACCTAGTCTTCTGGGGAGAAAATGTGCATGCTAGCCATATTAAACCTGTATACCCCAATGCTATAAGTGCCAGAGACTTAAGGATTGATTGAAGCATGTTGCATGTTATAATTCCTGGCTCAAAAACCATTATATAGACAAATTGGATTTCTTTTTTGATAAGGCAAATGGGAGAATGAGAAAGCTAAATGACCTAAGAAAATGTACAGAAATTCTAATACAATGCAATAGTCCCTGTGTACTTCTGAGTATTCTTCACATAAAGTCATGTAGGATAACTGAGGTTTTCCAAGTGTAAAACAGTGATATTAATATTCTTTTTTCATAATGTGATAGTGGTGTCATCTAAGGCACATGACTTTAGTATTTGCCTGAATGAAAAACCACTTAACTTGATAATATTGAGTACCTTAATAATAAGGTCAAAAATAGATTGCATTAGAAGAGGCCACTGTAAGATTTACAGAGCAATCATTTATCAACCCAATAAATAATTATTGATTGAATAGATGGCTACAATGGATGAGAATGAATTTTAAGTGCTAGGGATATAGCAGTGAACCAGATGAGTTCTTTGCCTTCATTGAGCCTATGGTCTAACAGAAAAGACAGATAAAAGAATCACAGAGAAACTACTTATTTAGCAGGAAAGGGGAGGGGGAAGGAGGGGATGAAGGGAGAAAATAAAAAGAAAAAAAAAGAATATAAATGTATTTATTATCACTGAACTGTACACTTAAAATGGTAAAGATGGTAAATTATATATGTATATTTTATCTCAATTTAAAAAAAGAATTGTACTGGGTGTTTTAATGGAAAATTAGAAAGAGGCTATTAGAAGATAAGACTTGGAAGATGTAACTTAGACTGGGGGTCTGGAGAATTGTGGTCAACACAGATCTCCTTGAGAAGTTTCTTTTAAGGAAAGGCCTACAGCAATGAGTCGTGGTTGGCTAGGTGAAAACTGCAGGGATTTGTGCGTGCCTATGTGTGTCAGGACATATACTGGGGAGAGGAGAAGATTCTAGGAAGAAGGGACAGCAATGTTTGATGACACAATGGAAAAAAAAAGAGAAGATCTCTGAGGTTAGAGTAGTAACTTGGTGTCTAAGAGGAGAGAAGGTGGAGACTGGCATATGGTCCAGATCCTGCCAGCCTTGCAGACTATTGTTATGAGTAATGGGTGTCAACCTAAAAGCAGTTGGAAATCTTTTAAGGAGGGAATTAATATTATCAGATTTGTATTTTTTTTTTAATTACTCCAGCTGGAGACTAGATTGAGAAAAACAAGAGTAGCTGCAAAGAGATTATTTGGAGGCTATTGCTGGAGTGGGTGCAAAAGATTATTAGAGTTTGGATTGAAGATGTGGGCATGAAGAAGAAGAAAAGTGGAAGGACTGTACAGGACCTGGAAGTTGATTGCATATGGCAGGGAAGACATGTAGATTTTACACATGTGTAACTCTTTGGAGGCAGATGCCATTTACTGAGATGGGAAACCCAGCAAGAGATATACAAAAAAGCAAGTCTTGAAACCAAATTATTTATATACACATACACACATATGTAAATTTAACTTTGGCAAACAAAGTTATAGGAAGATTGTATGTAAAAAATATATAATACTTGAATGTGAAATTAAAAGGAGTAAGTATATCAATGTATCACCAAATTACTTTAAGGGTAATTCAGCAACTATTTATGAGTTATTTGTTTTTTAAAGTGCTATTCTAATATGGATATTTGTTTAAATTTTCCTAGCCCACTTTAAAATATTCCCATATTAAAAGAAAATAAGAAAGAGCTTTTTAACTCTGTATCTCAGATACCAGCTTTCCAGATGAAAGAGCCTTGGTCTGGCCCATCTCTGAGAGGAATGGCAGATGTGATCTGAAAAAGTTAAGATTGGTTTGTCTCAATGAACATTTTTAGTTAGCTTATTCCTCTCAGCATGTAGATTCTAAAGACATTTTTCCATTGAATGTACCATTTAGACTTTAAAACAATGTCACTCACATTAGTAGTTAGCTATTTGACAAAATGACTAGGATCTGGAAAACATTTGAATGTGAGGTGAAGAAGATCCCTAGGTTTTGGTCATGAGTAAAATAACAGTAAAAATTGTAAAAATGATAGTAACATTATAAAAATTTTACATTGTCTAGGATGCTTCCATCTTCATAATCTCCTTTGATTACAGTTGGTATATTTCTCACCAGGAAAACATAATTATAAGATAAAATCCTACAAAATGTACTGAATTCTGGAGCACAATAACTTGTGTGCCCTCTTAAAGCTTAGAAAAAAAACAAGTAAATTGAGGATAAATTAAACAGGCTCTATTTGACGCAGTAGATAGCAAACTTTACCAAATCAAAAAAACACTTTCTCCCAAGAAATAGCCCAGACCAACATTTATTTAAAATACTGAAATAGATTAAAATATGACACATCTACAGTGACTTATTAAGGGAAGCCCAGGATTTTGAGGGCATAGTCCCCAACATTTATGAAGGATGCCAAGGAAGATTAAAAACCTACTCTCCCACAACACAGCTGTTGATGGCTTTGTCATCCAGAGTTTAGGCTAGATGGGCAAAAGGTCTGCTCCAAATTGGCAATCCTTATGTTCTATATTATGCATGTTTCATCACTGTGTTCTAGAAGAAGAAAGACCATCACCACCAACCAACATCCTCTCATTCTGGTGTTATCTAAAAATACCTGCAGACAGTATTACCCTGCAATTACCTCACACTCCTGCCCATCAGCCATAGCCACCTCCTACCTCCCGCTCACTAATAGCACAGTCCTGTATCACCTCCTACTCAGCCAAGCAACACTACTGTAGCTGCTTTAGATACACTCATATCTATATATATAGTCTCATATATAAATATATATTCAGACATATACTCATGTGCATGCAAAAATGCTTTTACAAAAGAAAAAGGGAAAGCTAGTTATGTGAAAGTAGCTGCACTTTGGAAAGTTAGTGTGATATGCCATTTGGGAAATAGTTCCTGTTCTGTCTGGGTGTTCACCTAAATGCCTATAGAGAGACATTTAGTCATCCCAGACATGAGCAGTATTTGGTTTTATTGCCTCTGACTCTTGAACAATTGGAACCTCCATGTCCTAAATCCATTGCCATTAGACCTTATATTTCCCTCTTTTTAATACTATTATGTTATAAACTTAATATTTACAATATTATAATATAATTTTTGGACCAGTCTGGAGCATTTTCTGTTTTAAGAATATTTTTATGGATACTATACTTAGCAGTCAACAAATATCTATTCTACTGCTACACGTTTTTACTGTCTTTTTCTTTATTAGTATTAGGCAGTAAATTCCTGAGGTATTGATATATCATTTCAAGAAAGAAATGAGTGAGATGGAAACAAATCAGGAGGAGGCACAGGAGAAGAAGCAGAAACAAGAATGGGAGATGCTCGTCTCTGATAGCAACAGCAGGCAAAACCGCTATTAGCATAATCAGAGCAACCACGGCTTGCAGCCGAGAGCAGGAAGCCTGTGACTGTCAACTCATCCGCACCTAGCAACAAGCCCAAATGAACACCACGGAGTAGCACCTAGGGCTGTGAACAGTAACTGAGATCACAGTTGGGGAAGCACTTTGAGGGTGAAAATGGCATCAGCATGCAAGGGAAAGTTTCCATGACTGCCCTGTCATGTCACTTGCAGGGATCATTTGTAGAACAGTGATTGAGCAGACGGTAGAGTGGGCACCGTGGAGAGAGGACTAGGCTAGTTGTCAGAAACTCGGGATTCAATCCTGACTCTGACACCAACTTGCTCAGTGGCTCTGAGCAAATCTCTTCAAATATCTGAGCCTTAGTTTTTCCCATCTGGGCAATAGCTACCTCTCCCATCTGCCCTACAAAATTATTGTAAACATTTAATTAGAATTGTATGTGAAATGCTCTAGAAAGTATAGCATAGGATACGGCTGAACATTTATGACTGAAAGATTCCATCTGGATACCATCCACATCCCAAACTAAAATAAGTATCTTCCACTGCCCCCAACTTTCCTATCTCAGTTCATGACACCATGTTACTAGAATGTAAGCTCTACCATGGGGGCAGGTATTTGAAACAGTGCCAGACGTATAGTGGGCCCTCGATTAATATGTATTTTATGAATAAGGAAATTTACTCAATTGCCCAAATAAGGGCATATTATCTGTGATGTCATCTTGTTCTTCATTCTGATACATCTAAATCCCCTCCAGGTGGCTGTGACACCTGTCTCCCTCAGTCTCTTCCACTCAATGTGCTAATAAATGTTTAACTGGCTCTCAGAAAAATATTTCTGGTGTTTTCCATTTTTCATGGGGTACTGTATATTCCCATTATGGCTGATTTCAAGCTACCACCACAATTCCAAGTGGAGCTGGGAAGAGATGTCCACCATCAAATTGTCTGGGCTGGTGTGAGTCAGCTCAGCCCACCGCAGTTTCCACTGCACTCATCCTAGTTAAGATCCTGTCCTCTAGCAGTCGGGCTTGTCTCCTGGACGCTCCTCATTATGCCCACCATCTCCACTGCTGTCAGCATGATCTTGCAACCATAAACCTCTGATCATGTTGTTTTCCTACTGAAATACCTTCAATATGTCCGTCAGGCTGACATCCCAAATCTCAAATACATGGCATGATAGACAAGGCACCTCCTAATCTGAAGCAGTTTACTGAGACTCTTTTCAGTCCCAGCCTGGGCACTAGCCATACTTAACACAGTTCCTTTAGGAGCTTATGAATTTTTATTTCTCTCTGCTTTTGATCATGAGGGTCCCACTTCCAGGAAAGGCACTTCCCTTTCCTTTCCACCTGGTAGACCACCTGCA
The DNA here is from genome assembly GCF_000956105.1 of Propithecus coquereli. Taxonomy (NCBI): domain Eukaryota; kingdom Metazoa; phylum Chordata; class Mammalia; order Primates; family Indriidae; genus Propithecus; species Propithecus coquereli. The sequence continues at coordinate 8,644,856 of NW_012148619.1, forward strand.
TATTCTCCAGGCCCCAATCAAGGAGCACTTTCACATCAAAGCTTTCTCTGATCCTTGTGGGTACTTCCTCTTTACCCCTCACCTATCAGCCCCAGGCAGAGTGAATTTCTCACTTGTCTGCATCTCCATATCATTGAGTCCATACTTCTACAGCAACAAGTATCAATTTTTATTATAGCTATTTGCTTATTTCTCTCTGTTCTGCTGCTCTGTGAGCTCCTCTTTAACAGAACACGGTTCTTTATGAGCAATCAGCAGAAGATATGAAGCACTTGGTTGAGGTCTTTCAAAGCTTTGCAACTCAAAGTGCTCTGTGGTCCAACAGCATTAACGTCACCTGGGACCTTGTTCAAAAAGCAGAGTCTCAGACTTCACCCGGACCTACTGAGGCAGAATTTGCTTTTTAAAAAGATACGTTGATGATTCACATGCAAATTAAACTTGAAAAGCTCTGGTCCAAAGAATAATAACTAGGGCCAGTTATTGATGAACTTGACATCTAGGCAAAGATATTAACATCTTTGGGAAATAGGAATCTATTGACAGTTCTTGAAATGATGAAACGTCATAGCAAGAATACTATTCATAGATAATTAATCTCTCAGCCTAGTGAAATGATTTAAAAGGATAAGGCTAGAACAGTGGCTCTCAACTACAGACAATTTTTATCCCCCTCCACCCACTAGGGAATATTGGGCAATGTCTGGAGACACTTTTAGTTGTCACAGTTGGGAAAGTGCTCCTGGGATCTAGTAGGTAGAGGTCGTGGATGTTGCTAAACATCCTACAATGTACAGAACAGCCCTTCAAAACGAAGACTCATCCATACCAAAATGTTAATAGTGCAGAGGTTGGAAAACCTTGAAATAGAGGAAGGAGAAACAGGAAGCTTATAAAATAACATAGGCACGTAGTAATGAACCACTGCCTGTGTCAGGGCAGTGCTAGGTCAGCTCAGAGAAAGGGGAAGAATTAGAGTTGCTTCAAATAAATTAGCAGAATTTAGTGACAAAGGCTAAAAGAGAGGAAGTAGAAGGTGGCTCCAAGATTTTCCCTTTGGATGAAAGGAAGAAAGGCAGCAACACTGGCAATAGGAACAGCTGTCATTTATTTTGGGGACAGAAGAGATGCATAGAAGCAAGATGCAGAAAGAGACAAGTCACAGGTCACAGGGATTCTAATTTTACTGAACTTATTTATTGAGCACTATGTTGTTGGCCCTGTGCCCTTTCATACATTTGACCATATTTAAGCCTCCAACAATAACCTTTGTAGTTGATATAGATAGTTTTTTCCTGCTAAAGCAACTAATGTTCGAAGAAGTTACCTAGCTAACGAAAGAAAGAATTAGGTCTCAAACCCACAACTTCTGACTTCCAACCCCAATATAGTTTTCTTTCTGACAGACATAGCAATGGAATTTTATCAATTGCTACTGATTAATCACAGTAGGCTGCCTATCTGACCATGCATTCAGAGGCAAGTCCCGACTCTTCAGCAAAGAATATACTTATCAATTAGAGATGCCTGTCATGGAGGAGGGAGGCACAATGACACATATTCTGCATATTTTTGGTACTCATTCTGTACTATGTGCATCCAGAGTCAGAGATCGTAGACACACTTTGTCATTCATTGCAAGGACAAGACATAAGTGTTTGAGATCAAAATTATCTAGTTCTAATAAGTAGTGAAATTTTTCTCTTTCATATAAGAAGATCACTAAATCTGTACCCTATTTCTTCTTACGAACCAATGAAAATGACCTAAAAAATGATAGCATTGAATATACTTTATTAATGTCCATTAAATATTGACATTATTAATGTCATTGAGCATACACAAAGTTCTAGTCATCCTTTTATTAAAGTAAAACCAAAATTATTTTCAGTTTATTTCAAAACTGTGATGATGACGTGATAGATTGCCAATTTTGAAGCCCAGAGAGGAGATCTGAGTCAGCACAAAGGAAGGGGAAAGTAAAAGACAGTTTCCTTTTCTACACTATCTTGCCCCACAGATTTGTACCTCAATCCCCTGTCTGACAATCCCTACTCATAGTTCAGGGCCAAACAAAAATGATACCTCCTTTCTGTATCTTTCCTTGATCCTTCCAGATAGCATTAGTTTTTCCCTCATCTGGGGTCTCAGCACAGAATACATTCTTCTGCATAATACACTATATTAATTACTATATTAATTATTTATTGGCATTTTTATATCTCTACTAGGGCATTACTGTTTTTTACTTCAGGAGCTGTTTTTGGTTCAGTATGTAGCATTAGCACACAAAACAGTGCCTGACTCCCCGCAGTACTCAATCAATGTTGTTACATTTAATTAGCATAAACTCAGTCCCAGCAAATGAGTATTTTAGCTTCTACCTTTCACAGCATCTTTTGTCCCTTTCAAATGTATTTCATCTTCCTAAGCTGTTTACATCGATGTATATGATGTATACTGTTTAAATAATTTAGTAGAGTATAAAAAAAGATAGAGATCTGGCTTCTTAGTATGATGTTTCCTAGGTTCATCCAAATTGTAGCATGTATGAGTACTTCAATTCCAGTGTAGGGATGTATCACATTTTGTTTGTTGATGGATATTTGAGTTGTTTCCGCCTTTTGGATATTGTAAATAGAGCTGCTATGAATATTTGTATACAAGTTTTTGTTTGAACATCTGATTCAACTTATATGAAATACCAAGGATAGGCAAATTATAGAGACATAAAGCAGATTAGTGGTTTCCAGGACCTAGGGGAGGCAGGATGAGGGAGGAATGAGGTGCTACTAATTAATAGGTACAGAGTTCCTATTTGGGACAATGAAAAAGTCCTTGAACTAGATAGTGTTGGTTGCACAACATTATGAATGTACCTAATGCCACTGATAATTACGCTTTAAAATTGTTAAAATGTTAAATTTAATGTTACATGTATTTTACCACAATAAAAAACATTTTCTTAAGATGATAGGAAGACAATATAATTGGACCAAGATTAGCTACCAGGAGTAAGATTGTTTTGTTCATGAAAAACATTCCAGCTGCAGTTCTGCAGTTTGCCTGAGTTTGCATGCAGAAACTGAGATGCTATTACCAATGCTGATGAAATCTTTGTCTATTGCTGCTGGAGGTGTTTGTACAAAAAAATTTTATAGCAATTTTATAATATATGTCAGCACCTATAACAGTATTTATGCATTTAAATCTGGAATACTTCTAGGGATTTATTTTAAGGAACAATTTCACAAGAACAATATAGCTATGTGCATAAAAACATTTATTATAAATATGCCTATATTAATTAAATGTTGGGAGGAAATCTTTGACAATAGTATAGAGAATTGTTATTTAGCACAACATTAACATGATAAAATACAAATGGAAACTATTTAAAGATTTAATATTAGGTAAAAAGAACAGAATAAGTTTTAACTTAGTATGAATATAACTTATTTAAAATCTGGGCAAAGAATTGATTGACATGGGACAGTTGCATATTGAAAGGGAAAATGTGATCAGACTTAAAATGACTTTCTTTCTTTAAAAAATGTCTTTACTATTCACAGTTACTCATTCTTTCAAAACAAAAATAGTTTTGAACATCTATAGTGTGCCAGACACTATCCTAGGAGCTGTGGCCACCAAGATGAACAAGAAAATTAGGTCTCCCCTCCTCACCAAGTTTTCATTCTAACAGAGACAATACACAGATGAAAATAGTTACAAAATTAATTAACTGCAATGGTGACAATGGTATGAAGGAAATGTATAAGGAGTCTTAAGAATATGGACATCTTTTATTTGAGTTCTCTTGCACATTCAGTGGAAATTGTCTAGCAACTGTTGAATATCAGTATCTAGAGGTGAGAAGAGATAGATAATATAATCATGGGGTTTGTTTCATTGGCAATTTAAGCCATGGCAATTGCCAGGACTGCCTAGACAGGAAGCACAGACTGAGAAGATAAGAAGGCTTAAGAATAAGAGTGCAAGGAATTTCAATAAACAGAAGCAGTTTAGTGTAGTTGTCAAGAACAGGGACTCTGGAGTTATATTTCCTAGGTTCAAATCCCCAACTCTGAGAGTTACATAACTTCCCTATGTCTCAATTTCCTTATCTGTAAAGCTGGGATAACTTCTTGCAGGATGTTAGAAGGATTTACTTAGATAATATACATAGCGTCCTTAGATGAGTGCCTGGCTGATAAATGTTGGCTATGTGAAGGTCAGATGTAAGATGAGAATCTCCCAAAAGACCCTAAAAAAGAATAGGCAAAGAAGTAGGAAAGAAAAAAAATAAACAGGATAGTAAGGTTAAAAGGCAGCGTATAAGAGGGCCAAATAATTTTGAGAGACTACATACGAGGAGGATGGGAACATCCACATTTCATTCTGTTACAGAGACGGTGTAGAGGACAGGAGAGCTGGATTGTGTGGGATAAGGAAGGAACTTTGGTCTGTTGTCTTCTTTTCCTATATTATTTTACATTATTAATAATAATATCGCAAAATATTATTTTTAAAGGAGACAAAGGCGGAAGCAAGAAAAAACTCACAGGCAGCATTTTACGCAGAGTGCCAGTCTGGCCTTCGCCCTGAAATCACAGAGACCCCAAGAGCACATAGGAAATGACTCTTCGGCACGCTACATGCTATCATAACCTTTTTTGCTCCGCCACGGTGCCCAAACGTAAAGGCTTAAATATTACCAATATTTTCTTTAAAGGCCAGCCCCTCAATTGCTGTCCTGGCTCTTCCCTGAAGCCCTTACAATTCCCTTTGTTAGTGTCCAACTGATTGAGTTACAGAGGAGCTGGCCAGATTTATCATCACAATTGCTCTCACTGTAATCACATTTGGACCCAAATCTGACTAGAGTGAAAGTGTGAGTATTGAGACCCTTTTGCTAATAATGAGGAATGCTTTGGGCATTTCAAGTTTGAAGGAGAAATGCTAAGTGTTAACTGCTGAGAAATAAAAGGGGCCCCATAACGTGACAGTGGAAAATACTGGTTGTGATGGTGATAGGGAAGGGAAGCATTCAGAACAATGAGCTTGGACCAAAAAGGCCTCTCTAGCGCCGTGGGATGGGCAGCCAGGTAGGCTCAGGCAGGAACTAGGAACAGGCAACCCTGGGTCTGTGGGTGGGACCCAAGGGTCCAGCATTACCAGCATCAGTGGGACAGGTGAAGGTAAGGAATAAAACACTCACAGATGGGATTTATCATGAGTGTGATGGACATATGTATAGGGCTGACTCAAGCCATGTAACAAAAACATTTGCACCCCCTAATATTGTGAAATTTAAAAAAGGAAAAACAAATCATGAACGTAGCAAGTATGGAGCCTAAAAAGGTACTGAAGAGAAAAGTCTGATCCAAAGTCTTCAAAAGAATAAAATGAAATGGAATGGAAAGGAAAAGGGAGGGAAAGAAGAAAAGGGGGAAAAGGAGATAAGGGGAAGGGAGGGAGGGAGAAAAAGGAAGAAAGAAACAGAGGGGAGGAAAAAAGATATGAGGAAAGAAGGCAAGGGGAGGGGAGGAGACAGCTGAAGTTGGAAAGGGCTTAGACTGGCTGGCTGGTAGCTTGAGCAGCAGAGACCTGCTTGGTTATTACTTAACCCACTTCCCACTCTGTAAAATAGGGGTGATGTTAATGACTACTTCAGATGATTGCAGTGGGAGAATTAAATAATGTAGGAAAAGTCCCTGGCACATAGAAGCTACTCATCAGATGTTGGTTTTCTGCCTTCCTCAATGACAAGTATAGCTCCAGAAGCTGCCTGGGGATTTTATGTTGCTATTTTTATTGAGGCTGCAAGGCCTACCTGTTGGGCCTATCTAGGAAGCCAAAATTTTAATCTTAGAAAAGCTTTAACCCAGATAAGGAATGGGCTCTTCTGGCTTCAAAGAGCCTAATGATCTGCCTGACCCTCTACCCCTGTGGCACTCTGCTCCTCTCAGCTATAACCACTTACCCCTGCCCATCTCACTTCCGTTGTACCACGGGCTGGGGGTGAATCTATCCTCACTTGCAGCTGTTTTAAGGATCTCTGATAAGTAGCTTAGAGGTTCAACTTTAAGTCATCCTGCTAATGATCATGTTTTAATGCTTCATCCAGTGCCCTTCGACTGTGTCCCTTGTTTTGTTCCTCTTAGCTGTTGTTTATAGGGTCTTAGATGAACCAGAAGTTGTGTTAATTTTCTAAATATCTATAGTTCCTTCTTAGGGAACTGCCCAGCCTACAGCCTTGGACTACCGAAATTCATACCATGTTATCTCGCTTTTGATCATGGCTGATTGGACCAGCAGCAACACCTGCCCTAGACTGGCCGCTAATATTTCCTCTCCTACGCATTTAGAATCTGGACACCAAAAGGTTATGACACTTTGTAGCAAGCCAAGCAGAAGGGTCGTGAAGAGTAGAGACTGCCGACTAAGGGAGATATCAAGCATTTGCTATAAGTGAATGGATAGAAAAGATCAAATTGAGATAGAAGGATAAACTCCCAAGAGAAGAAGAGATAAGCACCCATGTGTCTCCAGAAACAGAACAAGGACAGAGACGGTAGATGGCTGATGATTTTCCAGATCCCTTGAGACTTGGCCATAATTTTAGCATGTTATTTATGAGCAATTTTTCCAGGAATATACAACGCACTTCCTTGTTCTAAGTTATATGAGTATAGGAGTTACTTTTTTTGTTTTTCAATCAGACATGCCCAAGGTCAAGAGTCTGATCTCCAAATCAAAGTCTTGGGCTAGAGTGTCTCCCGGAAGACTGTCTTAACTCTACCTCCCACATACCTGTAACTGTGTCCTTCCAAAGGCAGCCTCTGTCCTCCAGCTGAGGGCTTTTTGACAGAAACTGCCCACTTCCTAGATGAACTGTTACCTGCTGTTTCAGTCATTCTCTTAGCAAGGCTGTGGATGACAGAGGTTAGGACCACATTTTCAAAATAAGATGGAAACTTCTGAAAGTTTTTAGGATATGAAAAAAAAAGGATATACAAAAACATGCATACACATACACACATACTGTAATTTTTCTGTTCAAAGAGAAATGTTGAGACTTGGAAGAACGTGGCTTCTGTTCTAATGCTACCTCTGCTGCATCTAAAATAATGTGATCTTGGCCAATCATGGTCTAGCAAATATTCAGCTTCTTAATCTTAAAAAACAGGGATAATATTACCCATCCCGTAATGTTACTGTAAGGATTAAATAAGAGAATGAATATGAAAGTATTCTGTAAACTATGCAGTGCTACACAAAAATAAAGAACCATCATTTCCTCTACAGGAAATAAATTTTAAAGGCCAGGACTAACAGAAGCATCTTAAATAATAATGCCAGTGAACTCAGAAGCTTACATTTGAGAATCAACTTGTAGATGCCTTAAGAGCACCACATTTACTTTGAAAACAGCAGAGACAACCTCCTCTTCCTCCCAAAGCTGGTATCTTCTATTAACATACCAGCCACTATTTTGCTGTTTCGACTGAGAATGAAGAGGAAGGAGAGAAACTGGGCTTCTGTGCTGATATACCATATTCCTGGACCGTGAAACTTACATTAAAAAAAACACATGTATAAAGCTTCATTGGACAGTGATTTCCATGACCTGTTCACTAATTCGATGGGGATATTTTTAGGGGATTAACGTGAGCTCAGTACCATAATAGACATAATAAGGGTAAAGAAGGAAATGATCTAGTTCTTGTCCTTAGAGAGCTTTTGCTCTAAGTCAGAAAATAAGACAAATTTGCTTTCATTCAACACTCATTCATGTATTCGTTACTCATATATTCAATCATTCAATCAATTAACATACATTAAGATTCTAGTGTGTGCTAAGATAAAAACAAAATTCTTCAGCTAAAGTAATTTTTAGAAAACATCCCAGTCCCTATTCTCAAGTAGCTAATAATCTGGTCAAGGATAGAGGTAAAGAAACAACTATAATTTTTTCTTCTTTGCTTCTTCCTTTCTTCTCTCCTTCCTTCTCTCTCTTTTTTCCTTCCTTCTTTATCTTCCTTCCTTCCATTTTTATCTCCAACCACTATTTATAGAGCTTCTACTATTCAACAGGCACTTAGCTCTGTGCTTGAAATCAACAATTCGGACAAGACAAGTATAGGCTATGGTATCCAACCTCCAAAATGGACCTGATGATCCTACCTCCTGGTATTCACACCCTGTGTAATTCCCTTCCAGACTTAATAGGAATGATCTGTGCAACCAACAGGATATGGTGGAAATGATAGTTTTCATTGCTTCTATCTTGCTCTCTTGGATCACTTGCTCCAGCGTGAGCCAGCTGCTGTTTCATGAGGATACTCAAGTAGCCCTAAGGATGCAGCCACGTAGCAGGAAACTTAGCCCTTTTACCAATAACCAGCAGTAATTGGCTGGGTATGTGTGTGAGTTACATTGGAAACAGATCTTTCAGAACCAGTGAAACCTTCAGAGGACTCCCGCCCCAGCTGACATCTTGACTACAACTTCATGCAAGCTCTGAGCCAGATATACAGAGAAAATACAGACATTAAATATATAATACAAGTGCAAATAAGTAGATACATTATGAGAAATGTTATTGTGGGGATAGGAATGTAGTGCATACACACAAGTGGTTTATTCAATTCAGCTTAGCCAAATTGGAGAAGGCTTCTCAGAGTTAGAGTTAGTAAGGAATTGGACTGGCATATGTAAAGGCATTAGAGTTGTGAGCAAACTTGAAGGAATCCAGTTTTTAAGAATGCTCAACATTTTTGAAAGGAAAGAAAATAAGATTTCTCTCCCGGCTATAAACAATGAAATCCATGCATTATGAACTGGAGTTGAGATATCTAAAATGAACTTTAGGAGAAAGAATGGCTCCCATACCTATAACCAGATTGAGAGTGTTAACATATTTAAAAAAATAATCATAGGATGTTCCCACAGGATGAGTAAGGTATCAGTAGTAATGGGTCAGTGTTCATTCAGCCTTATCTCCCAGAGTGGGGAGGGGAGGAAGCTTTCAGGCTAACACAAGTACTCTGTTCACCTCAAATGTATGTCCTAATAGTGGAGATGGATGAAGTAGGCTATCAGAGCTTGAAGTATGAAGCATATGAGAATCATATTACTTATTTCCCCTGCTCTGACATTGTGCTTATGAAAGGGTGATGTGTTTGTGTGGTCTATCTAGGTCAATGAAGAGTTATATTCTCTTTGTAACTTAGTCAATTGGCACTCTGGTCTCATACATCAGATTATTGTGAGTGTGGAGAGGAATAGCATTGAGATCAGATTTCTGGACCTGCAAGGATACAGACTAGGCCATGCCTTCCTTAGGCACCTGATTGGGTGGAAAGCTGGTCTTTCTCTGAATACATTCTCGCTGCATCAGCACACACTACTTGCTTTTCCAAGCATGTTGGCAAAGAGTGTACACTCTGGAGCCAAGACTACTTGGACTTAAATCTAAGTTGTGTGAAATTGGGAAAGTTATTTAATCACTCTGTGCCTTGGTTTGTAAGCCACTTTTTGCCTTGTGCGTAAAATGATAATCATAGTAGTATAGACCTCGTAGGGTTGTTACAGGGATTGAATGGGTTCGTAACACATGTAAAGGGCTAATACATAATCTATCATTATTATTATTTTCCTATACAAACTTTATACAGTATAAATTATGGTAACTGCAGATAGTTTAATGCATTTATAAAGAACAGATGGGTGAAGTATAATAGAAGACAAAAGATGAGAGGCCACATCATGGAGGGCCTTGAAACTCAGACTTCATTCTAAGAGCAATTAGGACCATCAAAAGACTATAAACTGAGGATAGACGATAAATGCGCACCCTAGAAAACTCAATGTTGTAGGTAGAGGATGATTTAAAAGGGGTGAAAAATCAGAGGTAGGTGATCGTAGCAATATTCCAAGAGATAGCAATGGGGATTGACAAAGGGCATGGTAGAAAGCCATTTAGAAAGTGGAGTAAATAGGACATGATGATCAATTAGCAATAGGGCCGAGAATAGCATTGTGGCCAAACTGAGACCATATGCCAATTACTTATTCACTTTGTGCCTAAGTTTACTCATCTGTAAAATAAAAACATACCTCAAAGAATTGTGTATTAAGGATTAACTGAAATGTAAAGTGTGCATTATAAGGCTGTGCACCCCATATGGTTGTTATGGTAAAGTGCTTAGAACAGTGTGTGGCATATAGTAGGTGCTATGGGAACAAGATGCACTTAGAATGCACCAGTAGGCTTGGATGAGTGGGTGGGTGGTAATGTCAGTAACTGATAAGGAAGGAAAGAATAGGAGCAGGTATTTCGAGATGATAAGTTTGAGACGCTTGAGCTAAGTACATAGATTCAGCATATGTGTGTGTCTGTGTGCATGTAGGTTCACACATGCATGATCACTAGTGTAACATACTGTGACAAATTTTTGCATATATCATCTTATTTACAGAAGAGGTAGCTATTACTGAAACAATTACTCTCTTCATTTTACAAATGAAGAAGTTAAGACTTTAATAAAGCAGTATAGTATCAACCTTATGAGGTTGTTATAATAACTGAATAATAGACTCTATGTAAAATACTTGCACAATGGCCTGGCACATAGTACGAATTTGGGAAACGTTCATTATTAATACTGTTAGTGTGGTCGTATTGTTGCTATTGTGATTTTCCAAAGTCAGACAGCTATTGTGTAGCAGGGCTGGGATTCAAAACCAGGACCATCCAACTGCAAAGCAAAGGCTCCTAATCACTGCAGGCGTGCAGGTCTGTCACCCCTACAATGTGGCTGTCTTAGAACTAGGTAATATGAAGGATACATACAGACTCTTCCCTCAAAGACCTTACAGTCTTACAGTTGTAGCTGGACAATCTGTTTGAAAAGAAAAGAAGAATAGAGTGTGGGATGAAGATTGCCTAGACTAGAACAATGAATCATAAACCAGGTTTTAAAATACCACTGGGCGAGGGTAGTTGAGAGATTACCCTAGGCAGGAGAATCTGAGTGAGCAGAGTCCTGGAGGTGTGGACGAATCGAAGGAAAGATACAGATGATACAGAAAGCCGTGCTAGAAAGTGCCAGGTCCCCAAATGCAGATTTGCAGACAGATTGGGGGCGAACCTAACCACTCCAACTCTGAAATGCCTACGATTAAGCCTAAGCATTGCCTCTAGGTTTGATTTGGAATGAAACTTTAGTTGTCAAAAGGAAAGCAGCCAGAGCTGTGTTTGCTTGGTGATGCTTGCAGGAGTTACACTAGTAAGAAATCGTGGGAGGTGCACATGGAACTCCCCACCCACTGGGGTTGATAATCCGTGCTAATTGTACACATTTCCAAAGCCTCCTGTGTGAGAAGGAAAAAATAAAAATGTTCTCTTAACATTTTTGAAGTTCATAAATGTGGCAAATGTTCAATAACTATATTTAACTCCTGTTGCATATTCCCTAGCTCTTAAAATATGTTAAACCAACAACTTCACGCACTTGACAAGAAAGACACACTTTCCTGCTCTTTTCTTTTACCTTTCTAGGTAACTATGCATGTTTGCCACAGCTTTGAAGGTGTAGCTCAAGGTTTACCTTTTCCAAAAGTTCTCCTTGGCTAAATATGCTTCTCATTGAATTCCTCTTTCTTTTGCTTAGTATTTTGCATTTGTGTTTGGAGTTGCATTCAAGTGAGGTCCTGCGCAGCTAACAGGGAGATGGAAGCACTGGAAAAAAGGGTGCAACATGCCCAGAATCCACAAGGCAGAGACTCAGAGGTGAACACAGAATCTCCTGCGCCTTTCTTTGCCCCCCACATACCTACACATTGCTCTAGGTTCTTGATCCTCAAAGCATGGTCCTTGGACCAGCATCATCACCAACACCTGCATGCTTGTTAGAAATGCAGATTCTTAGGATCTATGCCAGACCTACTAAATCAAAATCTTCATTTTTAAAAGATGCCCAGGTTATCCTAATTAAAATTCTAGAACCACTTTGTTAATGTAGACTGATCACACCACATTACAATTGTTTCCTGGCCTGTTTTTCCCTACTCTGTGAGTTCCTTCAAGGAGAAACTGTGTCTTGTGTGCCCTGGTAGCCCCGCACCTAGCCCAGTGCCCAGTAAATAGAAATAAAACAGGAAGCACTTATTCTGTGCTTATTATTTGCCAAGTGCTAATATATACATTTTCACCATTTAATCTTTGCAACAATCCTTTGAGAAGGACGCTGTTATATCCATTTTGCAGATAAAGAAATCAGGGCTCAGAGACCTTAAGTAACTCACCTAACGTCACACGAATGGAAAGCAACAGAACTAGCATTCAAATCGAGCCCCATCAGACAGCGCAAGATGCACTCTTAACCGCTATTTTATACTGTACTACTTCCACAGCAGATGTTTAACAGATGTTTATCAAACTAAACGGCTATTGCTGTGCACAATAACGGAGTCTTTGCTCTTTCTGTCATGAAATAAAAGGACTAAGGCTACAGTTTTAACTCGCCATGCAGAGATGCCAGCGTGCAGAGGCACCATGTCTGCGTTCACGGAAATGGCCTGTAACTATACTGGGAATTCGGCATCCCCCAGCCCTCTCCTCTCGGAAGATCTGCATGTGTTAGTAAGCCCTGCAGACAAGCAATCCGTCAGGCAGAAGGCAGCCCAGAGCCCTTAAATAAAACATTTTCGCAGCCTTCCGCGGAGAGCATGGAGACAAATACCGCGGATGTGAAAGGTGTCGCTGGGATTACCAATGACGTGCTAATGGCTGCAAAGGCAATCTCCGTGCCTCCTGCGCTCTGAGTCACCCGCTCCCTTTGGAGCCTGCGCTCACGTCATTAAGGGACCGAGAGCTATTCACAGATCACTGACTAACGGCAAGCTCCAGACGGGCCTGCACCCTCCTGGCCCTCTCCAAAGGACTAAGGTCACCGACAGGAGGCCCTGCAGCTTTTTATCACCGGGGCAACGAAGAGAGAAGGAAAGACAAAATCTTCTACCTTCCTCCCGTCCGTACTGTTAGCTGTACTTTTGCAAATGAGAACTTTCCTCTTGTTCCAGGATGTGTTGGAAACTCTTTGCAGGGGAACAAGCAGAATCTTGAGCAGAGCGGTGGTTTACTCTTAACAGTTTATTATTATTCTAAAAGAGCTTTCTGATGTTATTTTAATTCTTCAGGCATTTCATTACTAATCAGCCCTGGAGCTTTCAGCCTCTAGAATACATACACATACTTCCTTTTTGTGTGTGTGGATTCTTTGTGTGACTGCCTGGTTGAATTTACTGTAATTGTATTTGTTTGTTTGTTATTGCCATAATGGGAGCATCTAAAAGACCAGGAAATGTACTATTTTCTTTGACACCACATTTTCCACTACCCTGCCTAAATCCATTGAAATAAAACATCACTTGGTTTTCCCACCTGGCATTTCTCCCTGAAATAAAGTCACAGGTCTGCTTTGGTCTCCATCAATATCTGTGGCACTTAGATATTTCCAAATTAACTTTTAGAGAGTCACAACTTGGCAAGTCTAAAAAGCACTATATTTAGCTGCAATTTGAGAATGATTTGGGAATGAAAATTGAATCTGAAAAAGCAAGATGTGGTGGAGTATTTGGGGAACAGGTAACAACTATAGAATTATTTTTTCCTGAATAAACCATGATCTGTCTGATGGCTACTTTTATCCTTTTTCAGAAACAATCCTGTAACTTAGACAAGTTTAACTTCTTCATGGTTCATTGCAGGTTTTATCTTAGAAGATAATTTTCCTGATTGGCAGAAAACAAAGCTTTTTATTATATAAGGCAAACTGGTTGGAACATTTTAGATCAATTTGCTTTCTATGCTAATATCAAAACATGTGATGTTAAGCACTTGGTAGTGAAGGGCATATCACACTGGAATCATTAAGATCAGTCATCAAAATGATAAGAAAAGGAAACCATTTTTTCCAGACTTCTTGAGCTCTAATACCCAGTTTCTCAGTACCAACTGCATTCATTGTTCAGTCAAATGTCCACGGAGCAAAAAATGCAACATATTTCCCATTTATATTAAAAATTAGTTTAATATAGACATTTCCATTAAATGTGGTCTATAGAATACCACCTTCGAAAAATGCAAGACTTATTTTTTTGAACAAACAAAATTTTGATTTATAAAGAAGATTTTACAAAGGCATATTGAGATCAACTCTGGCTATTATCATAGGAATGATCAGACAATTTAAGCAATGTGGGAACTCTAGTGTATTGGAGAGCCATAGGGCATTTCCTGTTGATTATATGCATCTCATCCTTTGGTTCTGGAGTTTCTTTAAAAAACACAAACACATCCAAATACATCCAAATGGTAAATTTCAATTGTTTTTGGAGTTAAATGTGACTGCTAAAGAAGGTCACCACAATGTACGTTCCATTGTATTTTTTCCAGCCATTAGTGGATCCTGAAAATAAAGTCTTGTTAATATGAAGTTTAAGACTGTTCTGGATCCAACTTGAAGATGACGTCCAAGTGGTTGAAGGGGAGATGAGAAAGCAATTTTGCATAACTCATTGATTGACAATAAACTAATTTCAAGAGGTTCCTTGAGAATCCATTAGGATGGTGGGAAAATGTGGTATTGACAAAGTTATCTTGACATGTGACACCAAGACACAGCTAGTAAGACTCCAGGTGCTCCTCCTCTGTGAAGGTCTGAGAAAGACATCACTACAGAACACTTGCAAAATGCAGACACTGTTGTAAACTCTTACCCACATCATCTTATTCAGTCCTTACAATAACCCTGTGAGGCAGAGATTATTATTATTCCCACGTTACTCATGAGTTCAGAAAATTTAAGTAATTCACAAGTAGTAGGTACTGAGCATTTCAAATCTACTTTAAGGAACATGTGTATGTATGTGTGTGCAAATGGATAATCAAGGCTGTTTATAGAAATTTTTGGAAGGGCCTTGGCCTATAACCCAGCTCTTTACAAATGTTTCTCTTGAAAGGAAACCAGATTTATTACAGTAGTTGCCTAGGGTTTTATTAAAAAACAGATTTTAAATATATTAGCTCAGGAGAGAAATTCTCTTGCTCCTTCATTGTTAAAAAAAAATAATTGAAACTTATCTTTAATCTATTTTTCTGTTTACCATATTTTCTACAAATTTTATGTCTATTATTTTAATTAAGGAAGAGAAAGTGCCTGAGTAAGGGAACACACTTGTAGCTAGCCAGAGGCCTGACCAAATAAATATGAGATGTAAAAGCCAAAAAGAATAGAGGTGTTGGAATAAGGCACATCTGTGTTCTATGTAAACTGTGCCATTTACACCTGAGTGATCCTGGTGTGGGTCATTAACCTCTCTGAGCTTCAGTCTCTTCATCTGTAAGGTGCACAGAAGCACAACACTTATTCATGGAGTGGTTGTGAGGACTAAGTGAGAAAAAGACATAGTTTAAAACCAAGCCTAGCATCATGTCGTTACTTGACAAATGTCAGTTCTCTTCCCTCCTGCATGAGGTGTTTTTTTTTCTGTTTTTTTTTTTTTGCTCTAGTGACTACCAGAAGTCACAGGATCAGACCCAAGAGATAGCTTTCAGAGAAATCCTGACAGAGCCATAGCCAACTATGCCTAAGCTGAGCTCCAAGACAAAATTCACCCCCAAGAGAGCAGAGAGCCCTGAGAATATAGAGATTCATAATATATGTTCTATTTCCTAGAGATCTTGTGATAGTATTTTGAACTTTATATACTAACGGTCTTTTTTAGCAGGCTTGATAACATTTCAGAGAGTAAATGATTGGAAATAATTTTGTCAAAGATTTAACTTGTCATCACATGGGCTGGAAAGATTGACCACTTTTTAATATTATTATTGTAATCATTATTATTATTGTTGCTGAAGTTAACTGGGAAATAAGAAAGAAAAATATTTTTAAATTGATTTGTCCTCAAAATCAAAAATTGATGAGAACTCGTGCATAGTCTAAAGAGAAAGTCTTACATTTCTAATGATAGAGATAGGGTCACAGATCCTTCACCATCAGTTCTTCATTGTTTAGTTTCACAATGAAGATTAATACTTTGGGACAAGGCAAGAGTATTTCTCTCTCAAAATATGCTGGGAGCTCCATCATTACTGGCTTTAAGTGTGGCCGTGTCTATTGGTCAGAGAAGCTATGAAGGTAATGTAAGAATCACATTATCCATTTTCCTAAGTAATGTCATGAGTTGCTAAAATGTATAGTACATTGTTCATTCATTCTTCCATTCAGTCATTTAAGAAATAATAAGTACACAATGTTTCTGGCATTACACTATGCATTCCAAGAAAAGCAGATCCCTGACCTCTGTGAGCTAACATTCCATAGTGATTCTCTCTAAATCAGAGTTCTTAAATTTTACTATTGACATTTTGGGCCAGATTATTCTTTGTTGTGGAGACAATCCTGTACATCGTAGGATGTTTAGAAGCATTCCTGGCCTCTGCCTACTAATACTAGTGGCACCTCCCTTCCTAGTTGTTTTTTGTTTTGTTTTGTTTTGTTTTGTTTTGTTTTTTTGAGACAGAGTCTCACTCTATTGCCCTGGGTAGAGTGCAGTGGCGTCATCATAGCTCACAGCAACCTCAAACTTCTGGGCTCAAGTGATGCTCCTGCCTCAGCCTCCCAAGTAGCTTGGACTACAGGTGCATGCCACAACTGGCTAATTTTTCTATTTTTAGTAGAGACAGGGTCTCACTTTTGCTCAGGCTGGTCTTGAACTCCTGAGCTCAAGCAATCCTCCTGCTTCAGCCTCCCAGAGTGCTAGGATTACAGGCATGGGCCACCACACCAGGCCTCCCTTCCCAGTTTTGACAACCAAAAATGTCTCCAGATATTGACAAGTGTCCCTAGGAGGGGCCTGGGGACAAAATTGCCCCTGGTTAAGAACCACTAACCTAGACCTACATACCAATAAGAGTAACTACAGTCAGTGGAAACTCCTGTACTGTTTTTGGTCCAGGCCACACAAATTAAAAAATTAATTCTAGGCTATTTTTGATTTCCTAGAAAAGTTGATGACATAACACCTCAATAGAACTCACATGAAGTCTCACACACACACACACACACACACACACACACACACACACACACACTTATGAAATCTGAGCCTTTCCCAAACAACTTATTATTTTCAGGAAAAAAAATAATAGTTTACTTTCAATTGCCGGGGAGGCTTTGGTATCTGTGAGATCTAATAATGAACCCAGTTTAGGGGGCACTGTTGCCTACAGAATGGCTTTTGCTTTTGCAGGAGGCATCACAAAAGAGCAGGTATATTGTGATCACTGGAGAAATTGTTTTACTCACTCATACAGCTCTATAATAATCTGTATACATTTCTTACTAGGTTCCTGAAGTTTTGCACAATTTAAAATATGTTATTAGTTACCTGAAACTAAAACAAACAAACAAAAACAAAGCAAAGGAAAAGCAAATTTTAAAAAAAGGCCTTAGGAAAATTCCTCCATTATTTAGAATCATTTAGATTTGAGGTATACAAAGTAGGTTTTATCTCAAGTGTTAGATCAGTTGGTAGTGGTATCTGGAGTTCTGGGTTGGGAAAAGTTCTAAGATCACACCTGTTCATGGGAAAGAGTATCATGTTTGATGAGTGACATCTATTCTGTCCACTGAACGCAGGAGTAGAAGTGCACATACCTGGTATTTGCCATCCTTGATCCAGATACCATTTTCAATGATGCTGCCCTCAGCTTATGTCTGATGCAATCATCTGGCATCTCGCCTGCATATTGGTATCCTTAGATAAACATTTGCTAAATGAACACGTTAGTAGGTAAATATTTATTTATTTATTTATTTTTGAGACAGCGTCTCACTCTGTCGCCCGGGTTAGAGTGCTGTGGTGTCAGCCTGGCTCACTGCAACCTGAAACTCCTGGGCTCAGGTGATCCTCCTGTTTCAGCCTCCCAAGTAGCTGGGAGTATAGGTGTGCACCACCATGCCCGGCTAATTTTTCTGTTTTTAGTAGAGATGGGGTCTCACTCTTGCTCAGTTTGGTCTCGAACTCCTGAGCTCAAGCAATCCTCCCACCTCGGCCTCCCAGAGTACTAGGATGATAGGCGTGAGCCACCACTCCCAGCCCAGTAGGTAAGGGGCTTAAAATCTAGCAGAAGATATAACAAATACATACGTTGTAAAGTTACAAAAGGTAAAATGACAAACGCCATTGCAGAAATTTTTAAAAAAATAGAATTGTAGGAAGACCTAAGAGGGAGGAATTCCTTTCTGGCTGGAAGTTCAATGAGGAGATTGTCTCAAGCAGGCTGGGAAGGATTGGCGGAACTGTGGTGGCAGAGATAAACAGAGGGCACGCTAGGCAACAGAGAAGGCACTGGTGAAAACAGCAAAGAGGAAAGTTCAGGGCGTACATAGTTCTGTTTGAATGAAATACAGTATTCAAAAAGAAGGAAGTAGCAAGAAATAATTTGGATTTACTCTAAAATCAGAGTAGGTAGACATGATCTTTTAACAGATGAAATTCCAATTATATTTAATGAAAGAAAGAGTTGGGTCATAATGTCCTTCTTTTTTTATTTATGCTTCATGAACATGAATCAGCTGTTAGAAGGATGGGCTGCTTGCACGCTTACCAAAGGAAACCAGGCATTGTCCCTTATGCTGATGACAGTTTTATTTTTTATAAACTGGGAGCAGCCTTTTAAAAAGAAAGGATTCTTTGGCTAATTACTGGAAATTTCATGTTTTAAAATATTATACAGAGGCCGGGCGCGGTAGCTCACGCCTGTAATCGTAGCTCTCTGGGAGGCCGAGGCGGGCGGATTGTTTGAGCTCAGGAGTTCAAGACCAGCCTGAGCAAGAGCGAGACCCCGTCTCTACCAAAAATAGAAAGAAATTAATCGGACAACTAAAAATACATAGAAAAAATTAGCCGGGCATGGTGGCGCATGCCTGTAGTCCCAGCTACTCGGGAGGCTGAGGCAGGAGGATCGCTTGAGCCCAGGAGTTTGAGGTTGCTGTGAGCTAGGATGATGCCACGGCACTCTAGCCCAGGCAACACAGTGAGACTCTGTCTCAAAAAAAAAAAAAAAATATTATACAGAAATATAAATCATTTTACCGGCATTCATTATTTCGTATTTAAATGCAGACTTAAATATTCAGTTAAAGAATCCTTCACAGAGGATAGCTTTTCAGCTACCTGGGGGACATTTGCAGTCTGCTCTTGCAAAACGTGGGTGCCATAAAGACAAAGGTGTACTCAAACTCATGTTCTTTAGGGAATAAACTGAGGTGATTTT
The DNA here is from genome assembly GCF_000956105.1 of Propithecus coquereli. Classification (NCBI taxonomy): domain Eukaryota; kingdom Metazoa; phylum Chordata; class Mammalia; order Primates; family Indriidae; genus Propithecus; species Propithecus coquereli. Next base: position 8,664,210 of record NW_012148619.1, read on the forward strand.
ATGACTGAAGCAGCTAAAAGATAATAATGGTAATAACTACTGTGATTGAGAGCCTGCTCTGTGGCAAGTATTGTGTAAAGTCTTATTGAATTATTCGTTCTGCAGATATTAATGGAACACCTGCTATGTAGAAGACATGGTGCTAAGCACTAGGGGGTAGAGTCAGCAAAGACAGACAGGTTTCTACTTCCCAGGAGCACAGAGTCTACTGGAGGGATTAATCAAATGATCGCAGTAATAATGTATACAGTAGTTCCCCTTTGCCCAAGGGGGATGCATTCCAAGACCTCCAGTGGATACCTGAAACCACAAATAGTACCAAACATTATATACACTATGTTTTTTCCTATACACACATAATTATGATGAAGTTTAATTTATAAATTAGGCACAGAAAGAGATCAATAGAGATTAACAAAAACAACTAATAATTAAGTAACTATTAGTAAGGTATTACTAAGTAAAATAAGAGTTGCTTGAACACAAGCTCTGTGGCACCACAACCAGTCGATCTGAGAACGTAGACGGCTGCTAAGTGACTTACATGTGGAAAGCATAGATGGCAAGGATCCAGAGGACAAAGGGGGCATTTGGGTCCTGGGTGGGATGGAGCAGGACGGTGTGAGACTGCATCGCACTACACAAAATGGTAGGCAATTTAAAACTTATGTATTGTTTATTTCCGTATTTTTTCCATTTAATATTTTTGGACCGTGGGTAACTGAGACCGTGGAAAGTGAAACCGCAGGTAAGGAGGGACTACTGTAATTACAAATTAATAACAGAGCTTTAAATGGGTAACAACAAGGTACTCAGAAAACACATAAAAAAAAAAGAAACTGACATAGGCTGTGAGGTAAAGAAAGGCTGAATCATGAAGGTCACTAAATGAAAGTGGGATGGGAGGAGGGAAAAGCATTCTGATCAAAGGAACACAAAAGCTCTGAAGCAGTAGGGAGCATGGTGTGTTTGAAGAATTCAAAGAAAGCCAGTGAGTTGGAAAACAGAGAAAGAGGTGGGGAGAGAATGCATGATGAGACAAGAGAGTTAGGTAAGGTGGGACAAGGTACAGATTTGTGTATATATCTATGATCAAAGAGAAAACAGTGAAAAGTTTAAAGTTGTGGGTTTAGAAGGAGGGAACCAGATCAGATTTCCATTGTGAGAACATTCCTTCACTGCAATGTGAAAATAGAGAGAAAGAAGGCCAAGGAGCAAGTGTGAATTCTCCTTTGAAGGCTATTACAATAGCCTAGGCAGGGCTGAGGGTATCTACTAACGAGGCTGTAGGAGACATAAAGGGAAAAGATGGGGAGAAGCAGGTGTCTCTGATAGGTATGTAGGTAGCAGCATTGGCAGGATCTAGAGTTGGGGAAGACAGAGAAGGTGAGAGCTGTGAGAATGAGGTGCAGGTTCTAGAATACAGAACTGGACAGATGGTGACTCCAGTCATAGCCTAAGACATAGGAAACAGTAGGAGGGATAGAATTCATAGGAAAGGAGAAATAATCTCCCAATAAGTGCCCTCTGAGCTAGTGTGATTGTTAAGTCCATTTTACAGATGAGAAAACTGAGAATCACATGAGGGACGTGCCCTTAAATTCTCTTTTTTACAAATGGCAGAGCCAGCATTGGAACTTAGGTCTATATGGCTCTGAAGCCTATGCCCTTGACATTTTTTCTTTTCTATTCTTTTTTTTAGATTAAAATAGTGAGTTATGGTTTAAGGTGTAGAACTCTGGGAACTCAACCAATTTCTTATCTAAATTCTTGTGCGGAAAAACAAACTCCCTTTAGAAAAAAAAAGTGTGTATGTGTGTGGGGGGGGGCAATGAGGGGAGGGGTCCTTCCCATCCCGGGATTTACTTCTGTCTGAAAGAAGAACGACCTGCCACTGCTTTTTTCACTCATGTATAATATTGTAATAACTGCCTTTATGCATAACTCTTTACTCACATTTAGAGTTTTATACAAGCATCATGTCATAATCACTTTCTGATTGAACACTCTGAGTGTGCCTGAAAGACCAGTAACCTGGATCAGTGCTGTTTGTCAAGGGGGAGGCAGTCTTTTTATATTAAACACGCAGTTGGACAAACCAACATTTAGTAGTAAAACTGTAACACCAATGACCTAACAGCATTATTATAAGAATTAAATGACTTAATCAGTATCTGACATATAATGAGCACTCAATAAACACTAGACATTATTATTACTAGTTAGTTATATGATCTGGGTCTTGCTCACTTCCAGCTTGTGTCCTTCTTTGGATTATCTTCACTCCCCAAAATGCCTTACTTTTGTCCTCTGTCAATCCAAGGTCACCTCTTTATTTAAAGCCAAATATAGGACTCACTAATGAAGAAAGAAAAGACCTGCCAAAAAAAATCTCATGTTTTTTGGAATTTATTAATTCCTTTGACAAATACATTTTTATCCCTGTTCTAGGTACTGAGTACTTTAGTCAACAAAACAAGCCAAGTCTTGCTTTCATAGATCTTTCACTATAGTGAGGAAAGACAGTCACTACACCACTAAACATAAAAATACATAAGATGTCATTTGCCATGCAGTGTCAACACTAGTTAAAAATTTAATAACGTAAAGGGTATTGAGAATTACGGTGGGATGGAGACACTATTTTATCTAGGGTAGCCAGGGAGGATCTCTCGATTATTTAACATTTGAGTAGACAACCAAATGAAGCAACAGGGTAAGAAAAGTGGAGAGAAGGATGATGGAGTGCACTTTGTCTGTTCAAGGAACAGCAAGGTGGTTGATGTGACCGGAGTAATATGAAAAGGAGAAAAAGATGAGAAATGAGGTCAGGGATTCAGGCACAGCCAGATGGTGTGCCAAGGGAAGGACATTAAAAGTTATTCTGGGTAAGATGGGAAGGCTGGAGTACATTAAGAGAGGAGTGATGTGATCTGACTTGGATTGTACATTTAAAACACGATCGCTCTGGCTGCTATGTGGATAATAGACAGTATCAGGGTAAGAGTGGAGGCAAGGGATCAGTACAATAGTCCAGGGAAGAGATGGTTTTAGATTGTTCCAGAGTAATGGCACTGAGAGGTGACCAGATCCTGCATATATTAATATTTCAAAGATCTAGCCAACATGTTTTGTTAATAGATGAGATGTAAGGTGTTAAAGAAGGGAAGATATCATAGACAATATCAAGGTTTGAGGTCAGAGCAGCTGAAAGAATAGGGTAGCCATTTGTGAGAAGGAGAAGACTGAGAGAGCAGTGGATCTGGGAGGGAACAAGAAGAGTTCAGTCTTGGACACACTGAGATACAGCTGGCTGTTAGACATGAACATGGAGATGTCCAGTAGGCAACTGGATAGAAATGACAGGAGTTCAGGGGAGAAATGAGAGCTGAAAATATAAATTTGGGTGTCATCCCCTAGAGAAGGCATTTATAGCCAGGGGACTGAATAAGATCATCTAGAACAAATGTGGATGAGGAAGGAGATCTGAGGACTATGTCCTTGGGGCAACTCAGCATCAGAATTGGGGAAGAAAGGGGGTAAAGGAGACTGAAGCAGGAAGGGAAGAGAGAATGGTGTCCTGGAGAACATGTTTAAAGGAGGAGGAAGCAATTCAGTTTAGCATATGCTGGTGATGACAAAAGAAATAAAGAGTTCTAAGTGTGAGTGCCTCAAATTTTAAGTGTCATTTTTCTACATTATTTTTTCATCAGTTCATAGAGAATCTATTTCAAGGTTCACATCTGGCAGCCACTGGGCTAGATTTTACCCACAAATATATTTTGTTTGGCCAGCAGAGACATTGTTTAAAAAAATTGAATTTGAAAGCCTTTATGCTGGTCCTGTGCTCTGCACTTAACAAAAAGCCTCCATGTTTTGCTTAAAACAGGTATATGTTCTTGGGTCTAGCAAGTGCTTATGATGATGGTATCAAACACACACACATATACACACATACACACACAACAACACAGTTATTCTTGTATTTAAATGTATCTCCTCATCCATTATGTAAGAAATTCAAAGGTATATCTTTTGGAATTTCCTATTCTGCCTAATTCTGTGTCTATGGCAGGAAGAATTATGGTCCCCAAGCATATTCCATGTCCTATTCCCAGCAATTGGAATCTGTTATTATCTTACCTGGCAAAAGCAATTTTGCAGACATGATTAAGGTTAATTGGTAGAGTTTAAAATAGGGAGATTATCCTGGATTATCTGGTTGGACCCAATATAACCCCGTGAGCACCTATAAGCAGAAGAGGAGGAATGTTAGAGAAATTCGAAGCATGACAAGAATTTGCTCTTGCTGGCTTGAAGATGGAGAGGGTCACAATGTCAAGGAAATGTTGACCTCAGACCTACAATCACAAGGAACAGAATTCTGTCAACAACCTAAATGAACTTGGCAGCAAACTCTTCCCCCAGAACTTCAGAAAGGAAAGCATCTCTGCTAACACTTTGATTTTAGCCTTTGAGATCCTAGCAGAGAACACAGAGAACACTGGCCTTCCGACCTACAGATCTGTGAGATAATAAACAAATGTTACTTAAACCACTAAGCATGTATCGCTATACCGCAATAGATAACTAATATAGTATCTTTGATAAGGTATAAGGTATTGATATTGAAGTGTATCCATGGTTATTGCAAATCTGTCTTTTTCCAGACAAAAGCCTCTTAGATCATTCTTTTGGGTTTGCATCCTCTAAATTCAGAGCTCTTCTCTGTACCATCTGGCATACTTATTGTTTGTCTTGTTGGGCTATTTAATTTTTATGTTATTCAAGTTTTCATGTGTATATTTATAACTTCTATTAAATAGACTGAAAGTTTCTTGAAGGCAGGACTGGGTCTTCTATCCTCAAAATTAACTTATGAAAATCTGATCTGATCAGGTCACTGCAGTACTTAAAAGTACTGCTTGGCTCAAACAGTTTTCTGGGCATGACCAACACAGATGCAGAGCATGATATGGCCCTCTCACCTCTCTAGTTCTATTTCTTAAGACATCAAAGCAACTGACTGCTAGATCTCCAGCCGCAGAAGCTTCATCTTAGTCTTTCCAAATGGCCACACTCATTCCTGCTCCACAGCCTTTGCAGAGGGTCTTCCCTCTCCCTGGGACTCTCTTTCCTCCATCCTGTGCTTGGTAAATTACAATTGCTCCTTTAGATTGCAACTCAGTGGTCACCACTTCCTGAGAGAAGCCTTCCCAAGAGAAGCCTTTCCTCTTTTACTAGGTCAAAGAATCTCTTTATAGGTTCTCATAGTATCATTTCTTCCTCACCATAGTTGCAATTTAACACCCATCTATGACAATCTAATCCATGTCTAATCCTCCCTGTAAAGTCTAAGATGTCAGAGACCATGTCCATTTTTTCTCTCTAGTTCATCCCCAGTACCTACCCAACAGGGTGCCTGGAATGTGATAGTTTTGTTTTAAACTATTAAATAAATGCATATATAACTACCACAGGCAGAATGATGTCATCCCCTCAAGATGTCCATGTTGTAATCCCTGGAACTAGTGACTATGTTAGATTACATGGCAAAGTGAATGAAGGGTACAGATGGAATTAAGGTTGCTCATCAGTCAACCTCAAAGAGATTATCTGGGTGGATTATCTGGGTGGTCCTATGTAATTACCAGGGTTTTTAAAAGTGGAGGAGGGAGGGAGGCAGAAGAGGAGAATCAGAAGAAAACGTGACAGAGGAAGAGAGTCACAAACAGATGTAAATACGAAGTTGCTGGCTTGGAGGATGAAAGAAGGGGGACGTGAGCCAAGGAATGAAGCAGCCTCCAGAAGCTGGAAGAAGCAAGGACAGGGTTCTCCCCTAGAGCCTCCAGTAGGAACACAGCCCTGCAAATACCTTGACTTCATTCCAGTGAGACCCATAAAGAATGTCTGGCCTACACAACTCTAAGATAATAAGTTTGTGTTGTTTAAGCCTCTAAATTTGTGGTAGCTTGTTACAACAGCAATAGGAAACTAATACAGTACCTTACACCATCGCTTTGCCCGCAGAAATTCAACACACTCTTTGATTGACTTCAGCTCAAACAACATGTATTGAACAAAATTGAACTGATAACAATTTAATGCCTTGTGTGACAAAATGTATATAATTTAGAGCTAGAAAAAAAGTTTTGAAAATAGCACCTCTAACCTCTCTTTCACATTATAGATTTTTTAAAAAATGAAGCTCAAATACATAAAGGAACTAGCAAAAATGTACACATCTAGCCAGTAGGAAAGGCTCAGAGAGACCACCTATGTTGTAAGATAGTAAGAGAAAAAAATTATCGAGAAGAGTTAGGAAAACAGCTTTGGATAATCTGTTTTACATATGGTGATCTTGAGGAGTAACAAGTTGTACAGCATTTTTCTGTCTTGCAAACTAAAAGGCTAGGAGTTCTCTACCCAATTTTTCAAAAGAATACTAAATAACAAATACAATAACAAATAACAGATTGGCTGCCAGAGGAGAAAAAGTACTCTTTGAGTAGGATTTGCCACATGGGATTAGTGACTGTCTCATTATCTGTTGCTTGAGTTGAAAAAAAAAAATTGCTCACATTATATAAATAGATTCCTTTACTCTTTGGAACAAAAATTAATTTGTGTTTAGGTTGTAAAATGAAATACTGGCAAGCCAGAGAGCTAGCTATTATGTTAACAAATATCGGTGGTTTCTTTTGTGTAATAATATAGTAGGCCATTGGTTCAAGTCACTAGCGTGACTTGCCTTTTGCAACAGAGTTTATTTAAAATGGTACTGTTTGAGACCTGAATGCGTGTCTTCTGTTACCTTCCAAATCTGGAGGATTTTAAATAGATAAATAACCAGTGAGTGCAAAGCATCACCCTATTCTGAGAATAAAGTGGAAGAATAATGGACACACAAATAATTTATACAACATCAGTGGCCTTTAATGTCAGCAATGGACTTCAGTTGGAAACTGTCACGAGAAGGAAAAAGCACTGGGATTTCTAAACAATAGGCTTTCTAAATGAAGACAACCAGTCACTGTTTGTGGAATATGAATATTATAGTTTTGGTTTTCCTTTTTAATTACTAACGTTTTTTAACCTGACAAATTTTAATGGAAAACATAATCCTGCCATAACACAGGTATTTGCAAGCCTCGTTAATATTGTAAAATCAACTCTGGTTAATAGAAAGTGCTATGCAAGTGCAAAGCACATTATTAAAGAGACTGTGTACAAATTAGAGAAAAATGACTAATAGTAACATATTGTTCTGGGATGTCTTCCCCCAAGCAAGGCAAAAAATATCAGTCAACCAGTCAGCCAGCCTTTATTTAGTACTTAATCTGTTCTCAAAAGTATCCAAGCCTAGGAATGCAAGAGAAGCAGGTGGCCGCCACATTTACAAGAACAACTAATTCTAATGGCTCATATTTATTGAGAATTCACTATATACCAGAATATTTACCTGGATTAGTTATAATCTTGATACCAACCCTGCAATGTGTAAACTTTCATTCCCATTTACAAATGAAGACCCTGGGAAAAGCAGTGAATAAGTATCTTACCAAAGGCTACACAACTAGTACGGGCGGAGTCCAGATTCACTCCAAAGCAGGTCTTCCTTCCGCTCTGCCATGTTTTTTTCAGAAATAGTACAACACATTGCCAAGAGCCATAGAAGTAGCACAGTTATCACAGAGCAAACTGTACACACACACTTGCATGGTTGGTTCCATCAGCAAACATGTTTGCTGCCTTTAAAAACAAGTAGATCATGGTGGTTAAATGCTCAGACTTTGGACCCAGATTGCCTGGATTCAATCCCACTTCCCTCAGTTAGGAAAGTTGTTTGATGTGCCTCAGGTTTTTATCTCTACCTCCTCCTTCACAGGGTTGTTAGGGGAAACCTACACACAGCACCAACTTCCCTATAGGATTGCTATGAGGGAACACATACACAGCACTTAGAACCTGGCCCATAACTACTGCTACATGAATGTTAATTATCATCAGTGTGACTCAGAGCATGAGGGGGCAAAACTGACAAGGGTTTTGATAGGCAGCATTGAATAAAATAAAGCAGAAAACAATGAAAGATTGATCAAATCGGTCCCTTTGCCAAGCATTCATTTGAGTGTGAGCCTAAGCATGTAGTAGGCCCAATCCCGTAATTAATGGGATAAATTATTGGGCCTTTCCTCAAGGAGTATTCAAGTCTTCATAAATTTATCACGGAGGCCAGACTAGGACAAGTGAGCTTGTTGTTTGGTGTCAGGAGACCCAGTCAAATCAAAAAAATCAATGCTATGCTTATTCTTCGCTTTAGCCTACAGTCTGATTACCCCCTCCATTACTCCTGACCTTCTTTCTGGAACATCCAGCTCTCTTCATCTATTTATATCTTCCAGTCAATCAAAACTACCACCTTAAAACTTAAAAACTACTTTTCAGTCCATATACAGAAGCCTTTTTCAGTTCTTTCCCAGCCCAACTCTCTCACACGCAACAGTTCTAAGTAATTTAGCTTTCTAACTACATATCACTGTTTTATCCCCCATGCCTTCTGATATCAGGACCATTACCTTTCCACCTTGTTCTTTTGCCATATAATGAGTCCTTACAGACTCAGCTTAAATAGAACTCCTATGCAGAGCCCGTCTATGATCTATAAGAGACAATCTCCCACTCTTCTGTACTCCTTCTAGCTCATACCTATATCTATGCTGCCCTTATCAAGTTGTAGAGCAGCTGGTCTTGATTTCTTGTCAATGCCAAGTTCCTTAAACACAAATACTATCCCTGGTATCTGGCAAGATAGTGGCTATTCAGATCATTTATTTATTATTTTTTTATTTTTTTATTTTTTTGAGACAGAGTCTTGCTCTGTTGCCCGGGCCAGAGTGCCATGGCGTCAGCGTAGCTCACAGCAACCTCAAACTCCTGGGCTCAAGCGATCCTTCTGCCTCAGCCTCCCAAGTAGCTGGGACTACAGGCATGCGCCACCATGCCTGGCTAATTTTTTATATAATGTATATTTTTAGTTGTCCAGATCATTTCTTTCTATTTTTTAGTAGAGACGGGGGTCTCGCTCTTGCTCAGGCTGGTCTCGAACTCTTGCCCTTGAACGATCCACCTGTCTCGGCCTCCCAAAGTGCTAGGATTACAGGCGTGAGCCACTGCGCCCAGCCTATTCAGATTATTTAATTAGTTTCTACTGTGCTCATGTTCTATGCCACAAAATTTAACACGTGGCTTTTCACATACTATTTGATACTACTCTTGCAGGAACAAGATTCATCACTTGAGCAAAATCATATGTAAATCAACAAATAGTTGATGAAGTGATTTCCATCTTTCTAGCTCCATTCTCTGCGGCATGCAAAAGAAGTCTCCAAAGAACTTAGTGTCTCAGTGGGGGAAAACAAGACCAATCTAGACTTAGGTAACTACATTCTCAATTATAAATCTCTTTTATGCCTTTTATTCATCTGCTGAATTATGTCGCCCACAGTGATAGTGCTTGAGAGATAATCGCTAAGTTGATTCATATTATCTGTCCTATGGTAGACAGATCATTGGAGATAAAATTTTTCTGTGCTTAGAAACCAGAATTATAGAATGGCATGCATATGCACAGATGGGTGAGCAACTATTAGATAAAGAAGGCTTTGGGGAGCTATAAAAAAAACCAGGATTAATTCTGAATAGAAAAAGGAAATTATCCTAAAGGGTAAGTATGAAAAAGCAACATGAGTGTTCCTTATATGAAATGAGAACATTTTAGAAAAGAATTCAGGGAGTAATAAAATCCATCTCTACATTTCATTCTTTTACAATCATCCTTTCTATTTGAAAATAATAGGAATATTATATATAACTATTATTTAGCTCATTCATATAGGATTTCCTGGGAAAGAGTAACAGAAGACACCCGAGAAAAACTATATGTATTTATGACTTTTTCAACCTGGAAGAGATTCTTAAATATTCTCTGTCAGATGGGAGACTAGGAGAGACTTTTCTGATTTCTTCTCTGACTCCTCAAGAAATCAAGATGACTTGCTAATGAAAACTATGCTCTTCTCTTAGAAAGCTGTCTGATCCATGGCAAATTCCAGGGTAGCCCTTCTAGTACATCAATGATGGCCTTCACTCTCAATTCTTAAGAAGAAAGCAAAAGAGGATGAATATCAATAGGCATTTATTTATTTATTCAACAATTATTGAGCATTTCCTAAATGCAAGGCAGTATGCCAGTTACTAAGAATGAGAAATAGAAAACTTGTACAGATAAATAGTAATAGTTAATTACTAAGTGCTAAGAGCCTTACCTGAATTATGTTAAATTTTGTGACGATCCTTGAGGTATTAACATTTGCACCATTTTACAGGTAAAGTAACTAAAGCTTAGAAATATTGAATAACTTTTCCAATGTGATAACCACTTACAAAGTGGCAAATTTAGGATTCATACTCGGGGATATCATATTATAGAAATAAGAAGTTTCATGGAAGAAATGATATTGAATTGGGCTGTGAAGTATGAACAAGTACATTAGTGAGCTTATTCTAGGATAGATATGCTTTGGTAACAACGCTCAAATCTCAACAATTTATTTTTTCTTCTTGCAATACATATCCATTGTGGTTTAGCTGCACATTTTTTTTTTTAATTTTGCAGGTAGGTCAATAGAATATGCCCTATGTAGAACACACCTGTCCAATGGCAAGGGAAAAAGAATAATGATAGAACCATACAATAACTCTTAGACTGCTGCTCAGAAGTGGCTTAATTGACTCTCATTCACATTTCATTGGTGACAGCAATTTACAGGTCAAGTTTGCTTCTGTCCATGGAGTATGAAGGTAGAATTCTCCTGTGGGGAGAGATAGTAGTCTTTGGGAAATCTATTACAGCAAGGTTTAGAAAAGTGAAAATGGGGAAGAATATTCTAAATAGAGGAAATAACTTGACTTTAATCACCATAAAAAGTAATCACTTACACACTTACAGAAAGTGAAATTTCAAGTCAATATGGAATATTATTTAAGAGGATCAGAAAAGGACAATGATTTGGAAATATTTGTGGGCTGATCTCACACAGTTTGTTTAACAGAGAGGCAGTTGAATGAAAGGGGAAGAGGAAAGAGAGCCTGACTCAGGCATGCAGAGAATATGAAATTTCTCCTCCCCTACCGTGCTCCTAAATGTCTGGCAATAATGTCGATACAATTTAGACAGTGTTACCAAGCACCACCATCTAGTCTCTGATCTACTTTCACGACTTTGAGCTGGGCTGGGCATTGAAAGCCACTTGTCTAAGCTCACAGACCTCAGGTCTGAGTAAATTGGCCACTCACTGTCCACAGCATTGAAGTAAGGAAGGCAATTCTTCTATTAACACCCTTTTTTCCTCTAACACAACCTACACAGCTGAAGTCATTTTTCCCTTGGAGAGCAACTGAGCCCTTAAAGGGTTGAGATTGCCTTAAGGGTTGTGTTTGATTCTGGGATCAAGAATAAAACATGGGCTGTTTTCTCTAATTTTACAGTGAGCTCTCATTTCCAAGGAGACTTCATCCAAGTTATCTATACAATGTTGAAGTATCCTGTGAATATAGTGGAAATACTAGGCAAATAGAAGGTTGGCTTTAACATCAGATAAATTTGTGTTATCTACCTGGTGACTGATGACCTGGGATGAACTTCAACTCATTTCAGTATGTTAATGACTTCTTTATTAAAATCAAGACTATTCTACCAAGAGCTTCTCAAATCTCCTTCTGTAGCTAGGTGTATTTTAATTTTAACACATTAGAAACCAAAAAAGCATAACATACATCATTAGAAAATCAGTTGGCCTCTTGAAGCTTCCATGGTCTCATCACAAAGCAACAGAGCTGAGACCTGAGGCTATGTAACCTGGGTAACATTTTTACCCTTTTTGGTTACTTGAGAGAGAAGGTGCCAAAGTGCATACTGCTAAAAATCAACCTTCCAGAATCTGAGTGATCAAGCAAAAGGAGAAACCATTTTATATACATTTCTAGAGAGCAGAAAGCAATATTAGAGAGAAAACCAAGTGCCCAGACACTGGAATTTCTACAGCCACGTCTTCAACGTTATGGAAATTCTTTTACATAAATTATGACTATGACTGACCATTGGTGGAAACATTTCCAATTCCAAGATTTCCCTCTAGCTTACTAAACAAGCAAAGCATTTGCCAAAACAAAATTTAAAAAATAAAAGAAATGCTCTTTTAACCTGAATGAGGCCCTCTGAGCCTCACCCACAGAGTGGTGTTCAAATCACAGAATTTTTAGAAGTGCAATTGAATTAGAAATTCCGTAGCCTTGACTTGAAACAACCTTTGGAAATACCATCGCAAAGCATCTTCAAGGTTTCTCAGAAAGCTCCAGCCAATGGATTTCAAACATTTTTCCCTGTGTCCCCAGAAAGGCAGAGAAGGGAAAGCCTGGATTATCAGGATCCATGGTGTCTTTCCGAATCTTTCATCACAGTGCGCTGCTTTTATATGTAGTATTATGCCTTGGACTTCCATGAAATATTTCTCTTGAAGAAAGTATTATAGTGCTTTGAGGAAAACAACACAAAACAAAAACCTTTGAGAACTACTGCTCCCAGCCAGAGAAATTAAAGAGAAAGCTTAACATGGCAACAGGGTCCATTGCCCCTTAGCCCCACCATGCCTCTCAGGATCAGGAAGAGGTGGGAAAGTGGTAAAATGATCCTTAGGAAGAGTGGGAAAGAGGAGGGAAAACAAACTCACCATCACATTACCCTCACTGCACTCAAGCAGCCCCTGGCAGCAGTACAGAACGGTTCTGTTTTTTGCTAAACATTGTGAGTAACCAGCTGGGCTTGTCATGCCCACTTAATAGCAGCACTTTAAGAAAGCGTTGTCATTTTCTTGTCGTACTCATTTCTCTACCCTCTATTATCTTTTCAAAATCATATTACAAAATATTATGAGCTTCCTGTATCAGACACTTTGGGTCTTAGTCACTCAATTATTAAAATTGTATGATTTTTTAAATTGCCATTATGTGTGGGCTGTCTTTATCAAAGCGACAAAGCAATTGAGTTAACCCAAATGGTGCTATGATTGCAGGATCAGAACATGGAAAATTATAGCGTTGGAAAGAAAAAAAAAAAAACAGCTATTTCACATCAGCACCAATAAAATCCTGGGAAACTCACCGTGGCACCATTATGTTAGAGCAGAGCAAATGCTCCCAACGTATTACCACACTGGGTAATAGGAAAACAAAGCCATTGAGAGCTGTTAGTTCTATACCAAGTTACTCATCGGTAGTAAACAAGGCTCTCTGGTACTGTGACGTGCCCCATGTTCCACAAGGGCAATTGTGACCCACTGACAGCCATTCCTCATTTCACCTGTGCCCATCACCACGTGGTCCCCATATACCTGCCGTCATAGCTGCAGATATCTAGGATTGGTTCTGCTGCCTCTCTCAGCAGAGAACTGTGAACAGAACTCCATAGAGACTGGGCTGTGTGGGAGTCATCCACAGGCCAAGCTGGCTCTATGACATTATCTCTCTGCGCTTGATGAGCTACTGACAAGGCCAATCTGAAAAGGCATGGAATTCACAGGTGCCTATGCAGCCCTATTTTTTTAAAAACCAAGCAACAACTCCATTGCCTGTCATTCTGCAGATAATGATCAGTACATTATCTGTAGAATAGGAACAAAGGTCCCAGCTCCCATGTTCCTCCCACATAGACTTCTGAGCTGGGCCCACCTAACATCAGCCTGCAAGTTCAGCGTAACTCCAAACTGGACCAATCTTGTTGCTTATCAGAGAAGATGATCTACAATGGTAGAGGCAAGAAGCTTAAACTCAAATGCCCAAAGGGATACTTGGGATATAAAAATGGAGAGAGATATTACAATAACTACAACAGCATGGAGTGGTGGAAACTATGCAGTCCCCACCCATCCAAAGGAGGCAGCCCAATGCAACTCCATAGGAATTTTCCCAGGACAAACACAAGACCAGCCTTCACAGAGCTTCTAGTTTGTTTGTTTTTGGGATGTTTATGAAATGGGATTTCTTTAAGTTGCCAATGCTTTCTGTTTTTTAAAACAAAACACGTTTGCCCACTGTGGTAGTTTCTTATTGCTACTGTAACCAATGACCACAACCTTAGTGGTTTAAAACAACACAAATATATTCTCTTACAGTTCCATAGGTCAGAAGTACAAACTGTGACTCAAGGGGCTAAATCAAGTTGGCTGTGTTCTTTCTAGAGGCTCTGGGAAACAACTGGTGTTCTTGCCTTTTCCAGTTTCTAGAGGCTGCCTACATTCCTTGACTAATAGTTTATTCCCTCATCTTCAAAGCCAGCAGCAATGTATTAATATCTTCAAATCTGACTCTAGCACTTGTTTCCCTTTTGTAAGGAGATTGGAATTATATTGTGTCTGACTAGATAATCTAAAATAATCTCCACATCTCAAAATCTTCAATTTAACCACATATGCAAAGTCCCTTTTGCCATGTAAGGTAAAATAGTCACAGGTTTTGGGGATTAGGGTCTAGAAATCTTGGATCGGGGGGCATTATTCTGCCTGCCGTCTCACCGTTTTGCAATGTTCTAGGAACCTTAGAGAGTCCACAGGCTTAACTTCATGTCAGCCTTGAGCTGCTTCTCATGCCCTGGATCTAGTACCCATAATCGTGTCTCTATTTTCTGCTCCCAATCTTGTTAACAACGCACCTTCCTGCGCTTACAACATTGCTTAGCTTTAAAGGTTATACAATGCTAATCTTAACGCGTAGTGTGGAGCTGAGCTCACTGATAGTAAACTTGTTCCCAGACTTCAAACTTTTAGTACTAGACTTTTCCACACTGCCTAGATCATCACCAGGACCTGTCTACTGCTCTCTCTTTAAATAAATCCCTGTCTGTCCTAAGAATTGTAGCTTCATTCTTTTGGGTTCTGAAGCCAGTTATTCTCATCTTCAGCTTTGAAATTATAAATATCTTGTGAAGGATTACACTTTTTTTTTTTTTTTGCATTCATTAACCATCATGTAAGAGCTAGAGTAGAAGCTAAGATGGATTCCCAAGGCTGAGATGGGCCAGGAAGGATGGAGAAATGCAATACTCCAAGAGCTGCTCCAAGGATGCATATTTTACTGCCTTTAACCGCATTGACTAGGTAGGCCTAGATTTTTGATTCCAGTTGTCAAAATAAAAGTATTGCAACAGTATATTGACGAGCAGGGATATATCTCTTCTAACTAATGCAGGATCTCACTTGGTCCTCCCTGCTTATAGCAAAATTCTAGTCTCCTTTCAGGGAAAATGGGGAAATGTGGAAGCTAAGCAAAGACCAGAGTCCTGCAAGGGCAGAGAAAAGACAGTAAATGTTGCTGATGTAGGGTTTGAATTTCCCTTCACCGTGGTAATGAGTTTATCAGAAATTGAAGCCCAAGGCCACAGTGTTTAATTTAAAGGCGTTCTAGATTTCCAGAGCAGAGTGAGGTCATAGCAGAATTTAACTTTGCCTAGTGATGAACAGCAGGCTGCCTTCCCAGACAGAGCAGGAGACTGGACCCTAAACAGAGGCAGCTACCGCACCCTCCTCACTTTCTCTCCCCTCCCCCTGCCATTCTTCTTCCTCTTTTCTCCTCCCTGGGAGCTTCCTCCTATCCATCTGTGGGGTAGGAGTGCCTATATTACAGGCAATATTTGTATTTGCTCCATTTGAAAGTCAGTTTTATTAGCTAGCCTTTGACCTGCAGCCTGTTGCTCAGCGCACAGCTGGGCTCTCTCTGAAGAGCCCGTGGGCCAGCATGAATAATCTTTATCTCATCTAGCCCATGCCCACAAATAGCAGAGAATATACACAGAAGTCACAGAATGCTGGACCCTGTGTTGCATCTGTCCCAAAGACATGTTTGGCTGCATTGTTTTGCTTAACTGTCAACGCTTTAAAAATCAAGACATTCCACAGGAAAATTCAGACAACCAAGCTCTCTTAAAGCCATCAAAAGATCTGGCTTCACTAGGCCTGCATTCCCACAGGCAGTGTACTCCAGGAACTAAGTAGCAACTGACCCTTTATGCAGGTGAACCCTCTCCAGTTTGGCACAGCAACCTGGCTATCCCAGGAGGTGTTTGAATTTGTAACCCATGCAGTACCATGCAGGGAATAAATGTACGGAATCTGGTAGGCTTCGGTCTGATTCTTGACTCTGATTCTTGGCTCTGACTCTTGATTCTGTAACAGTGTAGGCTTCTGGGCGCACTGTTAAAACCACTGGTAAGGGATCAAATCCCATTTCCGCATGATAGGAGACTCTCCGAACTCTTTTATCGTGTCTGAATATTCTCGCAGCGAGGACTTCTTAAAACAAGCTGACTGTTCATTGGTTCTTTGGGATCACTTTGTCATCTACATATTAGTGATTTGAAATGACTTCTCTTTCCAATTATACTTATTACATCTGGCCCACCTCCAGTGTTCCATGATGTAGCACTGTGAGTGGGTTGTTGCTTTTTCTGTTTAATACTTGCAAACTCATGGCATGGCCACGATGATCATTTAGTGGTGAAGGATGCAATAACGGGGCCAGGTCCCCTCACCCACACCACTTCTGGTGTCAGCTTCCTGGGCTATGGATTCCATTTCAGACACCATCTGCTCAGCATCACTTTCAATACAGACCTAAGGTTGGAAAGAAACATTTCAGTGCCAGATAGATATTTAAATTTTTTTAAAATGTTCTCAAGAGACTGTTCATTGGACCATTTTATTTTCAGGATGCACAGGAAATGTTTCTCTTACCAATTTGAAATAAACATAATTGACCTTTTAAACACAGAACCTGAGTGATTTAGAGAAAAGAGAGAGACAGTTCAGCCTAATTTTATCAGAATGAATAATAATGGTGATTATTCTATAAGACCTTCAGCTAATAAAAGCAAAATGTCTCTTCTAATGGTTATTAAAAGACTGGATATATAGATGTATGAAGATGGAAGAATTAGCAGCAGGAGTCCAGTTGCCATCTCCCAGAGTGAGACCACGAGAGGAGCGTGACATTGCTAGGCAACATTATGCAGTTCAACAAGTTTTCACTGGCTCAGTGTGGTGTAGTAGGTAAGAAGCAAGATTTTCAAGAAAAGCAAAGGGGAAAAAAAAGATGAAATTATTTATTTTAAGAGAATAGGGATGGAGGGAACAAAGGCAGACATACAAGTTAGTCACAGCCAAATGTTCGGATATAAAATGCGAATTCTAGAAAAGAATTCTAGGAAAAAAATAAGAATTCTAGAAAATCTTAAACATTTCTTTCACTAAATTACAGATGATATTTTTTTAAAATTAGGATTGGAGGTACTATCCAGGTATTATGCTTTATAATAGACCATGGTAAGAGTAATCATATTATTTTAAAGGTGAGGAATGAGGTTCAGAGAAGGTGCATTCAAGTACCCAGCATTAGATGCTAGAAACAGGAGAAGCCAGGATTTGAATACACTCCTGTATGATTCCAAAGCTTGTGATCTTTCCATTATTCCATCCTGGGGTTCTTTTACTTAAGAATAACTCTTATATGTGACATCTTAGCTTTCCTGATTCTTCAAGGTTTCCAACAAAGCAACATATTTGTCTAGGAAAACATATTGGTGCAAATAGTTATTCATTTATTCATTCATTCAACAAATACTACCTCCTCTCGCCTAATCACTGTTCTTAGCACAGGAAATACGGTAGTGAAAAGATGAGTTTTGTAGCCTCTTGGATTTTATGTTCTAGTGGGATTTGGAGAAGCTAGCGATAAATGAGTGAAAAATAGATTATATTATTTTAGGTGGAGATGAGCGTTATGAAGAAAAATATAGCAGGGTAAGGGGAATAGGATGGGGTGGGTTTGACAGAATATACAGAGTCAGCCTCTCTGAGATGTTATCAGTCTACATTCATGTCTAGGGAAGATTAGCTTATGATTTTTTTTCTGCTATTATTCTGTTTTATTTATTCATGTGTTTATTTATGTATTCATTTGCTAGTTTGTTTTTAGACTTGTTCTTTGAGGAATTGTAAAAATGTTTGTCTTGCAATTAACTTCTTGACTTTGTCCTACAAATGCATGACTCTTCTCAAATGAATATACTGAAACTAGGGCTTTAATTCTTTGAGAGGACCTACCCTGCTGCAATCATTGCCTCCAAACCGGAGCCCTACATCTACTCCCACCTATGCACTTCCATTCTCCTCACATGGTCTTTTATACACAAAAATCAAATCATGACATTCTTCTGCATGAAACCCTCCAATGATACCCCATGGAACTAAGAAAGAAATCCACTCTTCTGAATATGGCACCATGATCTAGCTTCTACTACTCCTCTGATCTCATCTTGTATACCTTTTTCTCTGTGTCTTCTATCCTATTATTATGCATTGCTATGATTGGGGCTTTACTGTAACAATGGGATATAATTGAGCTCATATCTAAACTGGTCATCTTAAATACCCTTTCAAACCATTTTTTCTTACTTCCCTATTCAAAAACAAAATGCTAGAGAATAAAATTCTAGCTCTTGTGACTGGGATTCGGAATTCTACCTTTCCAGCCTACTTCTTACCTCCCTCCCATCGCATAGCTTTCTTTCCACCCAAACAAACATACAATATGTGACCTATTCACACCTTCCAATTTCCCCTCCATTCTTTTGTTTTTGCCTCTGAAATAGTCACCCACGCTCTGCCTCTCCCATTTCTAATTATTAATACCTTTATCTTATCCATTTTTTAAAATATCTAGCTCTGCTATCACCTCTTTCAATAAAATCTTGTTTCATTCTCCCAAAGCAACAGAAGTTCCTCCTCATCTCTCACATAGTACATCTTACTCTCCAATTCATGTTATAATTTTCTATATTCATCTCATTTTGTTTCTACCAGCTCATAAATGCATTTCATTCAACAGAGTAAATGATAGCTACAACCCTATAATCTCAGTGGTTTACCAAAATGAGGATTTACTTGTGGCTCCTGTCATAATTCAGTGTGACTCAGTAAGGATGGGATGGGGAAGACCCTACTTTTCCCAGTCTTTCAGGGTTCCAGGCTGCTTCTCCCATCAGGTGGCTGTGCCATCTCCTTGGAATCCTCCAGTGGATCCTTTGAATCTGACTGGCAGCAAGAACAGAGAACATAGAAAAGCTACCCAATCAATAGCCTTGGCCTAGGAATAAGACACATGCCTTCTCACTTTCCATGCATGAGGAGTGGTCATAAGGCTTCACCTCAGGACAGGAGAGTTGGGAGGATGAGCCAGCAATGTGTCCAGGAAAGAAGAGGAAATGTGATTGGTGAGTATCTAGCCAGTCTCTGCCACAATCCCAACCATAGATTCTATCAGAATCCCCCAAAGACCTATGGTAGTGTCTTGAACATAAAATATACTCGAAATTTACCCCCAAAATGAAAAGATTAATTTGGCTATAGGACTCTACTGTGAAGCTTTCTTTTCTTGTTCTCTAGTCCTGCATCTACTCTCAGCCTCAGATTTCCCATCCTTTCACGTGGAGAACATTTGATTCATAGCTTTCTGATTAATTATGTCTTCCTGGTGTGGGCAACAAAGTAAGCACCATATACAAATATTCCTTGACTGAGATCTTTTTTCCCCTGTGCCCTCCCATGGTGCTTGAAATTTATATACTAGAGTCACTCACCTGGTTATGATATCTAAAGCCAACATCACATAGATTATGTTTCTGTGAATTACTAAAATGTAACAAAATTAAAAATTAAGAACATGAATTT
>NW_012148619.1:8687392-8687715 GCF_000956105.1 Propithecus coquereli
GGAAAGATTTCTTTAAAAATACTCCAGAATTACAAGCCATGAACAGAAAAACTGATGAATTTACATAAAAATTATAGATATCTGTTTAATGAACATCGTTGTCAAAGTTAACAGATGGGTGGCAGACTGGGACAAGATATTTGCAACAGCAAAAGCTGACAAGGATTTGACATCTAAAATACACAGAGAACTCCAGAGAATCAGCAAAAAAGGGACAAAAAACACAAGGCTTAAATGGTCAAAAATTAAATCTGCATAGTTCATAGGTGATTCAAAGAGATTAGGATTAAGTGAACAAGCATTCAATCTCACTAGCACTCAGA
>NW_012148619.1:8687765-8688655 GCF_000956105.1 Propithecus coquereli
ATGAAATTTTAAATTTATATTTTTTAAGGTTGGGAAGAAGAAAAAGTCATGTGCTATCAATCGTTTCAGTTGTTTGACATGGTACTAGAGGTCCTGATCAAGATAATAAGATGGCAGAGAGAAAAAGAGACAGACAGAGAGAGAGAGAGAGAAAAACAGATATTGGAAAGGAGGACACAGTTATTACCATTTTTTAAAGACATGCCAAGATACATTTCTACTGGGAGGGTAACTACAAGAAAATCAACAGCAACCTATTAGAACTGTTAAGATTCGACCAAAGTAGATAAAGACAAGATCAATTCCCAAAAATCAGTAACATCTGTCTTCATCAGTAATAACCAACAAATAACAGGGCAATAAAAAAACAAACAGGTCTAGGAATTAATCTATTAAACGTGCTTAACTTTTAAGAAGAAAAATGTTAAACATTTTTAAATGACCTCCCTCATCTCTTTCCCCCACAAACTTGAATAAACAGAGAAATATACCTCATTCATAGAGACGACAGCATTGTAAACTTGTTCACTTTCCACCAAATGACTATATAAATTTAATGCAGTTCCAACCTAAACAACACTGAGGAACTCAACAAATTTATCCTAAGAATGTTTAATGAAGAATAAACATCCATTAATAGGCCAATAATTAATAAGGCATAGTAATCAACAGTGTGGTCCTGGCATAGAATCAAAAAATAGACCAACAGAACATGGTAGAAAACCTAGAAACAGATCCATTTATATAAGAACCTACCAAATGGTAGAGATGGCATCAAAGATCAGTGGATATTGCATGAATTGTTTAGAAAATGATGTAAAAATAAATAAGTTATACTTCCTACTTCATATTGTACATAAAAATTAAATTCCAAGTGGATTGAAGACCTA
>NW_012148619.1:8691184-8691586 GCF_000956105.1 Propithecus coquereli
ATAATAAAATAAGAAATACTGCCTTACAATCATTGATGATAGTGTTCTATGTACTGAGTATGATCAACTCAATTCTATTCAACAGATGTTCATTAAGAAAGCCTCTAGGTCTCCTTTCAAGTACAAATACGTGATTTGAGAAAGATAATATATAAAAATATTATCTCACATATGTACATCCTCTACAGTAAATTATCAGATGTGTTCCTGGTTCCATTGGACTCAAGGAAATGATACTTGGGGGATGTATGTTTTTATAGGGGAGAGGAGTGTCATGAAAATGCCTGGCACAGAGCAGGTATTTAATAAGTAGTATCAGTTTTTATACAGATAGTGCTTTGCTATGTATAGGTTATTTAATCATCATAACAAAATAAAGAATTTTAATTGCAATTTCACATT
>NW_012148619.1:8693018-8694481 GCF_000956105.1 Propithecus coquereli
TAGTGGCTATCCTTTTTTTAATGTTTATGTCCTTCTAACTGCTCTTGTCCAATGCACCATTATGTTGCTGTAGTCTTTGCTACTAGAAATGCAAATAACTGTGAAGCCATATCCTTGTTGACACAGACCATAGACACCAGGCCTGTTAATCACATGATTGATGAAACTCAGCTAGATTTAGATATGTCTACCTCAGACAATGACTGATTAAGATTCTTCAGTTGAAATATTATGTGAATAAAACTTGCATCGAATAATTTCACTGTGTGAAACATTATGTGAATAAAACTTGCATTGAATAATTTCACTGTTAATAAACTGGTATGAACATATTGAGAAAGATACCATAAGATATATATGTGTATGTGTGTGTATATATAAAAGCATACACACGTATGCACGTATATACAATACAATCATCTATAAGGGTTCTGTTGAGAACAATGTAATTTACATCACATTATTACATCATCAAATATCTCCTTTAAGGGGTTTTTATGAAGACACTGGAGAAAAATGTCTCAGGATTTTGTACCTGAAATGCTTATACTGTGTGACAATGTGTATATGGTAACTGATTGTTATGTGTATCTATTGCCTCTCAACACTAAATTCACTCTTCATTGCCTGTTCTGCAAAAATGTATCTGGGCCTTTTGAATATGTTTCCTTTGCTAGCTGGCACATTGCTAAGCTTTGTCAGGAGAGGGAAGTGGAGGGCCATTGCAAGAGAAAGGGTTTTGCATTCTGGTTCCTAGTTTGGGTTTCTGGTTCCTGCTATGGCTTCCTTGAATACATCCTTCTCGTCTGTGTGAGCATTTCTGTTTCCTTCAGGGAACCCCAGAACCCCACTACTTAGGCAGGAAAAGAAATGAATTTCTCCAAGGACGCTAAAAGAAAAACCATCACCAAGGAATAAAGCAAACCCTCTTCTATGGTGTTTCTTGTTTTTCACTGTAAGATAGCCTCTGGCTACAACAAAGGAACCAGCTCTCAAAGCCACACTTTTTCCTTTAGCTTTTTTACTGTTAACTCTTTAAGCAAAAGCAAAGTACTTAAAGAAGTACTTAAAGAAAGCAAAGTACTTAAGCAACCTTTTGGGTCACTAAATTCAACAGCAGCGTAATTGGAAGAGCGAAATTTTGTACCTGAGAAAAGATGTCACGATATTGGGGTCACCTTGAATATTTCTACCTTTAAGTCGTCAATTTAAAGCCAAACACCAATTCATAATCAAGATCAAAGATATAAATCTCAGCGTTGTTAAATAGCAGAAATTGGAAATACTCTAAATGTCCAACACAAGTCAATTAGTCAAATAAATCATGGTCTCTGCCTACAATATGCTGGTGTACCATTACTAAAAATGAGGTCAAAGAGGAAGATTGAATGATATGAAGAAATGATCTTCAAGTATTATTAGGTTAAGACAAAAGCTTTTACGAAGCAGTAAATACAAAATTT
>NW_012148619.1:8695701-8696087 GCF_000956105.1 Propithecus coquereli
TGATTTAATTAATGAACATTATTATGATTGCTATTACTACCATTTTTTAAATGTTTATAATATGCCAGGTATTTTGATAAGCATTTAATCAATGCCATTTCATTTAGTGTTCTCAACTTTGCTGTAGGTATCATTTTCAGAAGAAGAAACAGGATCAGAGAGATTCTGTGACTTGCTGAAACTCACACAGTAAGTCTCTGAAACAATATTTAAATATATTCCTAATTCACAAGTATGTTCTCTTTTCACTGTCTTAACCTGCTGATTTTCACATGACTCAAGTGGTTTGGGGTGGTCCTAAAGATACTCAAACCAGGCACTTGAGTTCCTGAAGCCCAAGAATGTGAAAATCATTGTCAGAAATGAAAGTTATCAAGGACTTTATC
>NW_012148619.1:8697886-8700001 GCF_000956105.1 Propithecus coquereli
ACATTTTTAAAGTACCAACTTTGCAAGAGGGTATATTTTTCTTAAAAATGTGGGAGTCTGGAGACTTTGGAAGAATAACAAGAAATTGGTTTCCATGAAGTTACATCCTTGGTGCTTTAAGATGATACATCTCAAGTTGTTTTCCAGATGAAGCTGATGAATTGCATGCTTCAGATGAACTTTACACTTCTCAAGTGCTAGAAAATCTAGAGGCCACCACAAGGCTGTGGTCTAGTGTGTTGACAGCTTCAGCCACAAGTTATTCCAGCTTCTCACAAAAACAAAATAAACTTGTGATTTCTGAGACATGTTGTGTAGCTCATTAGTGGTTTCAACTAAGTGCTGTTTATTGATCTTAAAGTCTCTCTCTCTCTCCTCTACACAAGTATACTTTCACCTATGTCTCCATCCTTTCCAAACATTTCAGAATTATGAACCCACCCATTCATCGACCCTAGTAATTGCTAAATTTAAGCTACTAGATCTGAGATAAGGATTCTATCTCATTCCAGTTATATTTCCATATCAAACATTTGCCTCATGCCATTTTGTTTCTCTGCAGGAGTATTTTTATTCACACATTTCAAAATTATACAAATCAAAGACCCACTAAGCTATTTCTGCTTCACAATGGCTCACCGATTAAAAGTCTCCATTATCTGTATTTTAAGGAGTGCCCATTTAAGCCAACTTAGAATGATCTGAAATCTAGTATCTAGAAGTACAAACACATACCACAAGTACTTTACTAAAGGAGAAAAAAATGAAATAATTTAAGGCTTTTGTTCAATTTGAAAATGGTGGCAAAGTAATTATCAGAGAATTGCTAATGAACATTCATAAATTTGACCTTTACAGCATAGCCCAAAGTTGCCAGGTACTGTAAAGCTTTGAAAAAATTGGCCCATTGGCACTGCCGAGACCAAAAGCAAAATTGGCCAACCTTCCTCAATTCACATCTGGGTTCAGTTTGTTCTCAGTAAGAAGAGCTTAACCAATTGTGCTGACTTAGTCTCAGTTCAGACAGGAAAGCAGCAATGTTATATGAAAGGAGCAGGAATAGGTAAATGTCCCTTTAAGTCCTCCCCCAAGGGGCAAACAATGTTTTATTATGTTTGGACAGTCCTTACATAATTTCCTGGTATTAGGGAATCAGCTGGTTTGTAACTGAGTGGTGCCTATTGGGCTTAGATGGTCCCTTTTTGAAGTATGCAGTTTACTAGTCAGAAGACTTCAAAAATAAAGCACATTATTATGAGGGCTTTAAACTGGGCAGGATTAAGCTGAAAGAATTAACTCTCTTTCCAATACACAAGATAAGATGCAGAAATAATTTCATAATTCAAATTTAACATGAGAAATACCATAGATATAAAAGTTATTATTTAATATATGTAGAGAATAAGAAATACCTACAAGATTAAGGAAAATGTAAAATAACCATGATTTAGACTGAGTTGTCTTTCACAAATTCTTCTCATGAATGTGACAGTTGGTGATTACTTTGAGAGTCAGAATTTTTGTGGATATATCAACTTTAAGTTTGAAAAGATTTATTCTGGACAAGGAATTATCATGAGATAATGCCAGACCCAGAATTATCATAAGACACACTGTGATTTTACTGACTAGATGAAAAAAGCTAAGTAGGTCTCTATTTATTAAATAATAATGATGATAGTAAGATAATAGAACCACATCTCATATCCATTGCCCTGTTTTTAATCTTACCAGTGACCTAGTTAGCACCTACTCCTTTTGTCAAATCTCAGTTCAATTATCACTTCCTTTTGGAGACCTTCAAATACCTCCTTGATTAGGTCAAATTCCCCTATGATATGCTTGCAAAGCATCATGGCTCTCTCCTCGTAGGATATAGCAAAGTTGTATTTTGCACTTATTTTTGTAATTCTTTGATAAATATATACCTTCTCACTAATATTTATGTTTCAAAAGGATACACATTGTGGCTGGTTTTGCTGTCTATGAAGTTACCAGCATCTTGTACAGTGCTTGGCATGTGGGAGGTACTCAATGCTTGTTTGTTTATTAAATTATGAATGAGAACCAGGTATGGTGGCATGTGCCCATAGTCCCAGCTACTTGGGAGGTTGA
>NW_012148619.1:8700051-8701088 GCF_000956105.1 Propithecus coquereli
CTTGAAATCAACCATAATGAGATTATTTACACCATGGAAATTGGCAAATGTTGCAAAGCAGAGCTTTCTTTTTTGGACCCAGTTGTTATACATTTATCAACACACCGCTACCGTAACCCTAGAGCTTTGTCAGTTTGGTAAACTTCAAATCAGATTACTATCCTTCTGGCAAGTCAAAAATTGAGGGAGATTCAAAATAAGAACCAGATAGTCTGCCTTGAGCCTATAATGTGTCATCCTCCAGCAGAGAAGGTAGGGTGTCTGAATAAGCAATGAGAAAACATGCCTTATGGGCCCTAACTGCAAAGGCCTGCATTGGCTTAGATGTTTTGCATTATTTGGGTATGTGAATGCATTATACAACTCTTGTGGTTTTCTTTTTTTTTTTTTTGTAACAGTTTTAACCACTAAATGCCAAAGTCACAGATCTTCGGAGGCTTTGCCTGTGCCTAAGTTATTTCATTAATGTCTCATTCCTAATGAGAACATTTCTCTTCTTTGCATAGATGGCCAAGAAATAGGGTTATTGGCCTTCCCCTTAGACATTTGAGTTCCCTGCTCAGGTTCCAAATTATGTATAGTTCCAAGACACTATTTTGGTGGCAAATAGAACCAGGAGTACCACCCCAGCTTGTTTTTTATCCCCTTATTTTTATGGAACTATTTTCTGCTGTCACCACTCTGGAACATCAGGAACTAATTTCCCAGGGATTCAGAAGTTCAATGAGGACATCTGAAACATAAGACGTATTTTCTCCATACTTACCCATGCTCAGTCAATATACACAAAATTTTTAGATGATCTTTTGTCCACCAGAGGGCACTCATATTGTTCCAAGTATAGAGCTAAGCATTACGGCAATTTGAAGAGAAAGCTTAGAGTTGGAGAAATGAAAGAACCCCCCAGGACTCATCAAGTCTTTACTGTTAATAAATGCCAGACAGAAAAATAAAAATAAATTTTCTTTATTCCACTTTATTTCCTCTCCTCTCACTCCCCCTCTACCCCTGCCATATACACCAAAAAAAAAAAAAAA
>NW_012148619.1:8705243-8705770 GCF_000956105.1 Propithecus coquereli
AATTAACTTCATGCTACAGAGTAGTTAACAAACTCAGAAAATCCAGTTAGCTAACCCAAGATAACATAATCATTTAGTAACAGAGCTGGGTGGGACTCAACTCCTTGTCCTACTTTCTTTTCCCAATATGTCTTATTCAGAAAATAATGAGATAAAGCATAATGTCTCAAATCAATACAAAAAAAGTATAAAGTAACTAAATTTGGTTTCCAACTAGGGTGGTAAAATAAATCAAGTGTTCTTGGCTACTTGCACAAGTCATCAGCAACACTTTGGGTAAATGATTATTTGCAAAGCTGGATTAAACATCATCCAACCAAATGAAAATCTCTCTTCAGAAAAATGGGTATTTATTTTTTAAAAGAGAGGAAAAAAGGCTTGTATTTTATAAAGAAAGTCTGCATTTGCTTAAACAAAGTATAAAAGTAGACATTTTCTAAAAATAGGTAGATCAGTTAAACAACATTGAGAGTTTTGGTTTTCTTTGCTATTCTTTAAACAATAATAGACACATTTAGGTTTTATCA
>NW_012148619.1:8706500-8723754 GCF_000956105.1 Propithecus coquereli
AAGATACTTTCTTAAATCCCTCATAATAAATAACTACTCACTAAGGTAATAATAACTGCTCTAATGAAGAAAATTTCTTTGACAATATCTTTCCCTCAAATACTCGGTGGGCTATCTTTTAGGCTTTTAATCTAGTTTTCAATCAGTTCCATGTTCCAGTAACCATGCCCAAAGTTTTATCCTAGATAAAATTCTCAAGCCTGATTTAGGTCTTTGCTTCTTATCTATCAGGGCAATGGCTATCAAATTAATAAAACATATCTTGAGGTATATCTTGATACCAGATGAAATCATAGATTTGAGTGTATGAAAGCCACACACTTTTAATCTAATCTGTACCCCAGAGGTCTGTCTAAATGAGCCACTGTCACTCAAAACATTTTTAGATCTCATCTATTATCATTTGTGGTCTTGAAGCAGGACTTTTTATAGGATCCAAAATTCTCAATATTCCCTTACTGACTGGCAACTCTCCAGTTATTTCTGGATTACTCTTTATTTTCCTAGTAACATCTTGGCAAGTTGAAAATGAAAGCCAATTTATATCATCATTCTTAGTCTTTCCAACTGTATTCCCTAAAACATAGTATCTCAACCCCAGCATTACTGACATTTCAGATCAGATAATTATGTGTTATAGGGATCTATCTTGTGCATTGTGGGATGTTTATCAGTATCCCTGGCCTCATTCGATCAGCTGAAGGCCTGAATAGAACAAAAGACTGACCTCCCCCCAAGTGAGATGAAATGCTGCAGCAGATGGCATTCAGATTTGAATTGCAACCTCAATTCTTCTTTGGGTCTCCAGCCTGCTGGCCCACTCTGCAGATTATGCACTTGCCAACCTCCATAAACACGTGAGCCAACTCCTTCCAATAAATCTCTTTCTATATACAGTATATACACATCCTATTGGTTCTGTTTTTCTGGAGAATCCTGACCAATATACTGCTCATATACATGTATTGATTTCAGCCTTCACTGTGAGTAAGAGTATTGCCCTTATATTCACATGAATATCTCTTTCAAACAGTTTGCATAGAGGTACATTCCTGTCTAGAATGAAAGAGGTCCCTAAGTCCCCAGGAATTAAGTTAATCTTATATACTCTCTTATGTATTTATTTTGCTTGGTTTTAAGCCCCTTGAAGGCAAATACTATATTATAGTCTTTTCTGCATCCCCAGCATCTAGCCCATAATAGAACATCAAAAAAAAATGTGTGTTGGATGAAATCAATGAATGTATATATGGCTCAATACTTACCTGCTAAAATATGGGATTTTATCCCAAACCAATCTTCTCATCTGGCTCAAAGCAAGGGAAGTCCTGGTATGACTCCCAAACCATCACCTTCATCTACTTCCCCACATTCCTGATGACATTCAGTATACTGTGGTTGTAGAGACATCCTTGGATGTGCCCCCTCAGAGACAAGCCCAGCCAGTCAAACACAAAGGGTCTGGGCTTGTTTTCCCCACAGCAACACTGTGAAGAGCCAAATGGTAAAGCTAAGAGTTTACCAGCATGGGATGACCTGCGTTTAAGTTCTAGCTCTGTCACTCATTAATCATGTAAGCTTCCTCATCTATAAAATGGGAATAATAATAGTAATACCTACATCATAACGTAGTATGGATTAAATAAGATTATAAATATAAAGCTTTTATCAAAATGCCTGGCCATGGCAAGAATGCAACAAACTATTACTAACTGCTATTGTGTCCTAGACAGTTTCCAAAATCAAAGTCAGGACATTAGTCCAAACTGCCCTTAATCAAAAGGTAAACTAAGAATAAAAACTGCACTGTAATGGCAAGTCAGAAGAAGAGGTGAAGGAAGCTGAAGAACCTGGAAAATCGGGCACCAAGCAAAACAGCCAAGTGGAAGATGGTCTAAATGATATCTGGAAACAAAGTGTTATTGTCTGAGGGTACCCTTAATTTGAGCAAATCCATCTACCTAAAGAGACCAATCATTATCGTAAGTGAAGAATCTCAAGAATGGAAAAACAAACACCACATGTACTCTCTGGTAAATTGGAACTAATTGATGGGCACACATGTGCACAGAGGGAAGTAAAAGTCATTGGAAATCAAGCAGGGGGGAGGGAGGAGTAGGGGAGGGGCCACAACCTACCTAATGGGTACAATGAACACTATTTGGGTGATTGGCACACTTATAGCACTGACACAAGCCATGTAACAAAAACATTTGTACTCCCTTAATATTTTCAAAGAAAAAACTTTTTTTAATTAAACAATAAATTAACTAAATAAGAGACCAGAGCTGGATGGGCTGCCACAGTGCTCAAACCACTTCCAACGGGTAACTGGGATGGCCGAGCCCAGAGACAGCATGTGCTAATGTTAATTCCAGAGTCTGCACATCCCCAGATTCTCCTGTTCATATTAAGGCCCAGAGTTTCTCTACCTCATACCTTCTCAGTTTCTAATCAAACTATTAATGATACAATGTTCATTTCACTGACTCATTATTACACACCTGCATCAGTCAGGGTCCCAGCAGAAAACAGATGGCACACTCAAATTGGGAAAATTAAGGCAAGTCTAATAAAGATTCTTGCCAGAGCTGCGGACAGCATGTAAGGAAACCACAGGGACAGTGCACTACCCCAAGGCAAGATCACCCTCAGACCTTTATTTGTTCATGTAAATAAATAAAGGGCCAAGGCAAGGGAGCCAGAGGCAACCTGGGGAGACAGCAAGAATGGAGTGGAGAAGGACACTGATCCAGCTATGGCCTTTACTTGAGGGAAACACCCAGCCTATGACATGGAGGGAGCCAGTACAATAATAACATCCTCAGCCTGCTCTGTTCTCTCCTCCTAGTCTCCTGCTAACGCCTCAGCCAAACCCAAACAGAGCAAAGGACAAGGAAGCCCAAGGTCAGCCCTGAGATTCACAGCAGGGTGAGAAAGAGTACAAAGTCAATCTGGAAGGGCCCCTAACATCAGATATCGAGCACATGGCCCACATTCCTAAGTCTCTGGCACTGCCCCAGAGGGAGTAACTTCATATGGCAGCCCTGGGATAAAGCCTAGGATAAAGTCTGTGTTCTCTCATTATCTCAACCACCTCTCAAACCTCTACACCCAACGCTCTCCCATCAAGGAGAAATCCTTCTGCAGCTGGTATAGTGGTGTTTTGGCTTTTCTTTTCCCAACTACCTTTTGGTTTATTTATGGAAATAGCATCCAGTGGGCCCATGTTTCCAGGCCTTGGAACAGGCCCTGACATGTCAGAATTGGCTGGACATGTTTATGCTAGGACCTCCATGCTGAGATCTATAAAATATGGTAAGATGCCCTTGGCACTAAATAGCAACCAATTACGATGGAATCTTCCTTTCATGGATTAGCGTATCAGGATTCCACAGGATTTCAGGTCAGAATTTAAATGTCAATAGTCATTGTGCAAAACTGTATAAAATAAAATTCTGGGTTTTCTTTAAGGGGCTGATTATTTGCATCCTGATAAATATTACTTCAGTGCATTTTCCATGTTAACAGCTACTAAAGTTAAAAAAAAAAAAGTCTGATAGTTTTGTAAACCAGCCTTGAAATTCCTAGTTCTTAAAACTGGCCAAGACCCAAAGTGGAAACTGAGAACAAAGAAAAGAAACTGTTTTCACAAGTCAGAGTCTAGCAGCATCAGAAATCTTAAGAGAGGTTGGAAAACATTTTCAGACTGGTTTTACAACTCCTGTTAGCCTGGTTAATTGATATCACCGCCAAAATTTACTCTATGCTTTAAAAACTTTTAAAGTTCACCTTCCTAAATGAATACAATTCTAAATTCCGTGAAGAATTCTAAGTGTTTACTGTGCCCCCCCCACTATTAAACTGAAGTGAAATTTTATACCCTGTTGGAAATTCCAAAGTTAACTTCTGAAGAATCACCTTGAAGCCATTAATTACCAGATAATACTCAAATCGAAGAAAAGACTCATATTTATGGATGCATAAAAGAACTCACAGGGTGGCCTAACACTATTTTCTCAGGACCTTGTTGAAGGCAGTGTCTCCTGGGTGGCAGGGCTGGCCCCGGACAAAGTGGTGAAGCTGTCTCCAGTCACATGGGCTCCAGTGGCCTTGTTGTTTCTCTCAGGCTCCCAGGGCAGCCTTGCCCAGGCCTTCCTGATCACCCAGTTCCCCTCAGGTTTAGACATTTCTAGGCAACAGGACTTCCTCTGAATACAAAAGCTTAAATACTTCCTATCTTCCTTCCTGGATAATATGCTAAAAACTTTGCTGTTTTAACTCCAATGTTAGCTTTAAGGAAAATCAGCCATGATGGAAAAGGCCTGGACAAGGAATCGGGAGGTGGGGAGGGGCTTGGGATCCTATTCTGACCCTGCCGCTAATGGCTGGTGTGACCTTAACACGGTCACTTTACCTCTCTGGTTTCGGATTCCTCTTCTATAACATGAAGGCATTGAATTGTGTCAGTGACTTTTATGCTACTTTTTTAGCTTTTGTTCAAACAGAATCTTACATGGGAGTTCGATATGTGATGCAGGGGAAAAAAAAAAAAACCACACAGCTGCCCTGTTTTGAAGGGAAAGTGATTTCTACCAGCCCTGTGCTTGTGACCATTGCACTTCCTAGTATCTCTTAAATTTACTCAGCTTTCAAAGTATGATCTTTGGCCCATGCATGTGGCTCGTGACCTCTAGAGTTTTTATTAAAAAGCAAAACCCTGGATCCCACTCCAAAATCTACTAAATCATCATGCCTCCAGGTGGGGCACAGGAATTTGCCTTTAAACAAGCATCCAGATGAATCTCATACACACAAAAGTTTGAGCACAACAAAGCAGTTTGAAAAGCACCGGGACCGATATTTCTGAGGTCCCTTTGTACTCCAACTTTCTAACAGTAGTTCTCAATATTTAAGATTTATGCAGAGACCTTTTGAGATCTGATGAAAGCAACGAATCTCCCTGAGAAATATGCAAACACACACATATGCATACACACACACTCACAAATGCATACATGAAATTTTCCCAGAATTTCATCAAGTTTATATACTCAGTTATGTACCCTCCTAATGTCCATCCTTGAACACATAGGCCCATAATTCTAACTGTTATAATATTGATGACCTAGTGATATTCCAGGGCAACCGTGGTGATTCATTCAACAGGGAGCCCTTCTGGGGTTAAACCTCATTCTCTTGGCTGCAGACATTGCACTAAATCTAAGGTTGCCTCCAACTTAGGACCTCTAACCTGATTTTCAAATTGTTCAAAACAATTCTTATTTTTTGCTCGTTTTCTCTAATTACAAAAATACTGTTATCCCGAATTTTCCTTAAATATTTACTTCACTACAGGTATGAGGATGACATAGCTAAACCCCAGGAAACCAGCTGACGCTTTCCAAAGACTTGCCGTAAGGATTATTCAGTTCCCAAACAGTCTCATTTCTCAAATTACACTTAGACACTCCTGCCTGTGGAACAAGAGGGTCATGCCTTCCAACAGGAATGAGGCAGCCACCTCATTGCTCTAAACCCAGACATTCTTTTCAGAGGACCCAGGAGCGAGTTTGGAACTGGTTTTCAATCTGCAAAACAATAAAACTGTGTGGTGGCGCCAGGCACCCCAATAAAGAGCTGCTCCATAAATATTCACCAACCATGACAAGGACCAGGAGGGTCCCTTCCCGAAAGTCTGTCTTCCTTTTTCACAGTGCCACCAAATGTGCCATGTGGAGGGGGAACTCGAGCATCTAACAACGGGTGATGTCCTGTATCACCTAGCTAATTTCTTTATACTTTTTTTTTTTAACTTTCTCCTGCAATCTGAGTGAACTTGGCTTTCATTTTGCTGTTGGCCAGACAGCAAAGCCGCTCTTCAAGTCAGCTCCCCCCACCTACTTACTCCTAGTCAATAGGGAACCACTTAACTACATGAACATTAACTAATTTGAAGTTTGCTTTTCATCCCAGCACTAATAGGAGAGGAGGAATGTGTTTGTGTTTGCAAGTTTTCCATGTGGGTTAAGTAAAGATTGTTTGCTCAAGTTTGAAGCTTGGAAGAGAAAGAAAAAACAAGGCCCACGCCTCATCTTGTCCTTTGAAGGTAGGCAGAAGAGCCATTGTTCCCAGTGTAGCTGAGACTTGTGGGCTGAGAAATCACTGGAGTCTCATGGCTAAGGTTTCTGAAAAATTTCCTCACACACATCATTGTCAGCAACCAAGGCGGGCTGCTTTGTTTCACCTTTCATTCCTTATTTATTGCCAAAGCAAGTGGCAATGACAGTTGAGAATGGAAAGAGTGGCAGGAAGGAGTGAAATATAGGAATGAGGCATTGATATAAACAAGAGAAGTTACTAAAAAGGGAAAGGAGTCCCTTCTCCTCCAAGAGCCTAAAATGCCTTTCATCATGCAGCAAGGCTGGACAGAAAGCAAAATCATATTAAAGCTAAACAGACAAGAAGTGAAGCAGTGAGTCATCCAGAGCTTCAGGGTGGATGCCCACCTTCTGCCATAAACAAAATGTTGCCCTTTTAATTCTTTATAGGTAAAACAGGGCCCAGGATGATGGGGAGAAACATATTTGAAGGTAAAAATTAGGATATATAATATTGAAGTAGAAGCTAGAAGGCTCAAAATTAAAACCTACTTTTCAAAATCTCAAGAAACAAATACTCTTGAAGTGATTCCTCCTCCATTTGAGCAATGGCCAAACTAAAGATGGTGCTTTAATTTCCTCCAAATCACTGCACAGCTTTAGGTCTCTATGGGCTTTTGTATGATATTCTTTCTCCTCGGGCAACCCTGCACTTTTTCATCTTTTTCCCTCTACTTAATTCTACTTCTCTATCAAGACATAACTCAGTTGTCATCACATCTTAAGAAGTCATGCTTAACACCTAAACTACTCATTCATGTGGGTTTAGGCTCAGGAGAATTACCATATTTTATTGAAACTATTTTTGTATTTATCTCCTCTACTAAATTATATGTTCCTCAAAAGGGCAAAAATTATATCTTATTTTCTTAATATCCCTAGTGCCAAGCAAAAGGTAGGCACTTAACTGAATTTAATCAAAAAAGGAAAGAGTAGTATGGAGCAGAGGGAAAAGCACCAAATTCAAACTACAAAGATCTGATAGGCAAGTTTATCTTGACCCTTCAACTCACCAGCTGAGGTGCATTTTATTGCTGCCAACTTCAGTCTTCCCTGCTTGCCAGTCTCATGGCATGGCTCATGCAGCCTGGCTCTCCATACCCACTGAACTCACTCCTGACAGTCTCAGCTTCATGTCTTTTTTTTTTTTTTTTTGAGACAGAGTCTCACTCTGTTGCCCTGGCTAGAGTGAGGTGAACTCCTGGGCTCAAGCGATCCTTCTGCCTCAGCCTCCCGAGTAGCTGGGACTACAGGCATGCGCCACCATGCCCGGCTGATTTTTTCTATATATTTTTAGTTGTCCAATTAATTTCTTTCTAATTTTAGTAGAGGCGGGGTCTCGCTCTTGCTCAGACTGGTTTTGAACTCCTGAGCTCAAACAATCCGCCCGCCTCAGCCTCCCAGAGTGCTAGGATTACAGGCATGAGCCACAGCGCCTGGCCAGCTTCATGTCTTTTAAGCTGAATAAACTCATTCTTCAATCTCCCCACCCACCTGGTAATAGCCAACAGCTGACACCTACGGCAACGCTGAACCAGGAACCAGACTCCCCTCCCCTGCCGGCCCAGCATTCACTCCACAATCATTCTAGACAACTGTCTTAAATTTGAATTTTCTGTAACAAACATGAAATAAATCTGTATATCTGATTTCTCTTATTTGACTGAGTCTTATTCATTTTTTTAAGAACCTGACATTTTGTTCAAAACATAGGATATACTTGATAAACATGAATTAAGTATGACTTCTATGGTTCCTTTCAAGCATATGATTAGATGTTTTGTGAGAGATAGTTGTTTATCAAGATGTGTGCTCTGATGTTGTGATATTGCTGAGAAGAGGCTTCTTAGCTAGAGCGCCCCTTGCATCTATTGTGGCCATGTGTTTTTTATCAATGCAACGGAAATACATATCTTGCCTTGTCTGAGGCTTTAAAGAAGTGGTTGTAATTTCTCCATGTTCTTTTATTTCTGCTGGTTCAATGCAGTTGAAAATGGGTTCTAGTGCAAAGGTTGGCAAAGTTTTTCTGGATAGTAAATATTTTATGCTTTTTCACCATATGTCAGTCATAACTGCTCAACTTTGCCTTTATAGTGCAAAGCAGCCATGGACAATACATAAACAAGTATTTGGGACTGTGTTTCAATAAAACTTTATTTACCAAAAAAAAAAAAAAAGGAGGAGAGCCATATGTAGCCCACAGGATGTAATTTGCCAGTGCCTGCCTTAAAAGATGGCAGAGCATTAGATGAAAGAAGTCTGAGCTCCTGAATCCCACATGGAGAAAAACCAGCAACACAGACCAGGATTACCCGTCTTGGCTTGTTACATGAGTATCATAGCAAACTTCTTATTTTATCAGGCCATTGCATCTTTGGAACTTATTTATTAAATAAGTTGCTTTACCTTTACTAACACAGATCTTAATATGCAATTTTAAAATTGAGGATTAAATATGTAGTTAAAAGAGCCATGAAGATGAGTTAAGGCAGAGCCACACGATTTAGTTCTCCCGCTTACCCGTTCCCTGATTCATTCTTGCTGCTAGAATAATTTATTCTTTCTTGTGCTTTTCTTTCTCAGCTGCTCTCCTGTCCCCTCTCTCATACCTTATTAGGCAAATTAAAAAGTGGTAAAATATGATATATTTCATTCCATAGGCTGGTTTTAAAACTGTACTATACTTACTCCGTACTGGATATTAATGGTTTCTTTAAACCTAGTAGTAAGACGCCATAGATAATCTGGCAAATAAAATAGCCACTCTGTACCACTCACAAACACATTGCTACCCTCTATGGACAAAGCTGTTTGATGATCTGGGGGGAAAGTAAACGGTCTAGTCCTTTCTTTTGTGTTAATGTTCATTAGAAGTTCTTAAGGCAAAGCAGCTTGAACCTAATGTGTCTCAGAGTGTAGTAAAATCCTATTTAACTTCTAATTACAAACCTATCTCCGCCTAGGCATTAAACAGGTGTCCAAAGTTTGGTGGGGGTGGGTGAATGGGTTCAGATACGGGGAGTGGCCAACACTTTGGCAGGAGCAAGTTTAAGAGATGGGCACACTCTAAACTCAATCATTCCTGCCCTCTGACAACTGAAGAATTGTAAGTGGGTGGTATTTCTTAGCATTCTTTCAGCTGCAAGTAATAACAATTCAAAACCCAAATCAACAGATTTAAACAAGAAAGGGAATGGACACATTAAAGTGAAAGAAAGCTAGGATGGAATTTAAAATGGATTGACATGGTTCAAGCAGAGTTCTGGCTCCATTTCCCTACAAATTTCATTCTCTCTCTTCCTACATATGACAGCTATGTCTTCAAATGTCTACCCTGTGGAGGCAGCAGCCCCAGACCTTACAGCTGCCCATCACACCATTCAACGTGAAAGAGGGGTCCCAGCCTTTCTCGAATCATATACAATAATCCCAGGTTCTGACTTGACTAACTTGGTCAGGTAGATAGCAGATGTCAATTGGCTTAGACCTGTGGTTCCTCTCTAAACCTCCATTTCTGTTATCGATAAAATTGGAATAATAATACATACTCCACCTGGTTGTCATGAACACAATATCTGGCACATAAAAAGCTCTCAAAAATGTTCACTGATACTGCTATTATCATAAATATTAATTTTTATTTTTATTACTTTTATGATTATTAATCAGAATTAGCATTTTACTTACATGACCAAATTCATTCTATTTTCTCACTGTTGGACATTAGGTACATATAATTTCCATGTGCTTAATATACTGCCTTTGGGAATCTAAGCTTTAATTTAGATAAAGGTCTATTTTCCTCTTTCATATAAAAGGAAAATAAACAAACAGATGCAAAACATATTTTTTTAATATCTTGGCTATTTGCTTTCTGATTTAGGGTATCCAGTATGTGCTTAAAGTTTTTATTCTGTTTCTTTTTTTGTTAGCTAAGGTAGAAGATCTTCTTACAATTTCCTTTAGTAATTACTTTTGATACTTACCAAGTCCAAGCAACTAAGACACAGGCACTATAACGAAAATGTCATCTCTACACAGTCAATAGACCCAGGTTTCAATAGGCTTAACCTGAAGCTCTGGCCTGCACAGCACTTCAGTGTTACATCCCAAGGGCCTTGGAGCTAATGAAACATGTTGCAATCCTAATATCTACTTAAGCAAATTGAATGTGGCCATCCAGGAAAAATTACTTCGTTGTCATAGTAACTCTTTTACTACTTAGGTCAAAAAGAATAGGGGAAAAAGAAAAAAAACCTGGCAGCAAACTCTATGACCTAAAACAAAGTTGCGGGAGGTATGAAGCAGCGACAAATGAGTGATTTAATTCAATAGAGAGGAAAACACCTGAATTGCAGTGAGTTCCCCAAAATATGCTCTCTCTTAGCATGCTTAGACATAAGGTCGGGGGTGTCTAAGCAATAGATTCACAGAATGTGAAACATGGAAGAGCTCTTAGGAGATCTAATTTGAGCCCTTCATTGTACAAATAAAGAAACAGAAGCCGGGAGAGGTAAAACAAGTGACGCAAGTTCACACACCCAGTTATCGGCCCATCCTGAAGCAGAAACAAAGCCTCTGTGTGAGCTTTCTCACTCAGCGCTCCTCCTTCCTGTCATTCTATCCCTGGGATGTAAGAGAAATAAAAAGACAAAAAAAAAAAAAAAACCTTTTGGAGTCTTTACTATTTTTTAAATTTATTTTTTAAAAAATTATAAAGGATTGACTCAGTGCAGCTGGAGGAAGACAGGTTAACCTTAAATAGGTTCTGGCACTGGACAGTTATTGAAAAAGTTGGAAAGACCTCACTCATCGTACATCAATTACACATTAACTGTTTTAAGCACTGTGCTAGCTCCCGGAGATCAAAGATGATTTGGTCAAAACACTTAGGACACTCACAGTTCTTGTAAAAGCAGAATACCTTACGTTTACACTAAAAGCCAAGAGTCTGAAAATCTGCAGCTCCAAGGAATTTATTCTCCATTTCACAAACGTTAGGAACATATGGCAAAGTTATGGTACTAACAAGCAACAGCTGCAGCCTGATTTTAACTCTATGATGCTTTCAATACCAAGAAAGCATAAAAATTGCAAAACAAGTGCCAGAGAAGCCTTTTAATGTTATCATCAATGAAAAGGGGGACATTATCTGGTCAAAAAAGGGGCTCCCCAAAATTGAGCCGGCATATAACATGGTTCAGGAGCTCCTTTACGTACAATATTTATAAAATATGTATGTATGTGAACATCACTGTACCATGCCCATCTTGGCCTAATGCCAACCCATTCGATTTGCCAGACTAGGACCAGGTGTTTTGATCTCATCCCTAAATGATGGCCCTTGGCTTTTGGGTTGAACTTTTCCTTGACTAGAATAAATACTCGGATTCCAAATGATCACAGAAGAAAGAGGTCTTTATACCTCATTTTCAGGGCAGCATTCCCCCAAGACAAGGAGAAACCTGATGGTAATCTAGACTTAACTCCAGCAGTTCTTGCAAGAGTTAAGAGAGAGCCTCTTCATTGGTGGATATGAAGGGAAGTGACTAAGGGACAAAAGACACTACAGAGATGTGGAAACATAGCTTACACCGAGTGAAAGCATGGTCCTGCCATGATACTCTACTGGATTTTGTTTCTCTAATTAAACTGACGACAGGGCACAAAATCAGCGTCCATAATTGTGCCTTAGGTGCAGATAGGTAGCCAGTTGGAAAGGAACAGTGCCAAAGTTAAAAGTGACAGTAATGATAAATTCTAAAACAGGGATAGCAGATGGACACATCAGGCAGTCATTCATTTACTTACTGAACACAGTAGCTATTGGATAGCTATTGCATAGCTACTATATACCCAGATTTTGTTCTAGGTGTTAGAGTTAACGGCAGTAAAAATGACAAGGTCCTGTCTCTCAAGGATCTTACATTCTAATGACAGGAGGCAGAAAAAAAAAAATGTCATGTGGTAACAAATGCTGTGAGGAAAAAATGAGGCAGAGTGGAGGGGTACAGGGTGTTGAGGGTAGTGGCAGGGCCCTGAGGAGGAAATAAGCTTGGAGCACTTGGAAAATAAAAGGACATTTTATGACCAAAGTGGAGAATGTCAGTGGAAGAGTGGGAGGTGATGAAGTTAGGGGTTAGGCAGAGACCAGACCAGGTGTCTCTTTAGGACAGCAGTCCCCAACCATTTTGGCACCAGAGACTGTTTTCATGGAAGACAATTTTTCCATGGACCCTGGGCAAGGGAGAGATGGTTTAGGGATGATTCAAGTGCATTACATTTATCGTGCATTTATTATTTCTATTATTATTACATTATAATATATAATGAAATAATTATACAACTCACCATAGGTTGCGGACCCCTGCCTTATAGGGCAGAATATGAATAAGAATAGCTACCATTCATTGAGTGCTCATTTTGTGCCATTTACATTATGATTTCATTTAATATTTATGATCAGCTTGAAAAATAGGCATTATTTAAATATCTTGTTTTGCAGATAATTAAATGAGGCTCGTAAGTGGTGATGTTGATATTCAAAATCAGGCTGTGTAGGTTTGTCTAACTTGAAAGTCCATGATCATTCCATTATACCATAGGAAATATCAAACAGGGGCCAAGTCAGAATAAAGACTAGGCCAATCTGGTGAGTAGAAAGAACTACAAATCAAAGGCACTGGGGCATCCCAGGGAGGGAGACCCTATGTCATTTGCATGACAGAAGCAAGAAGAGAGCACCTGCTGAGAATTCATGTTCAATTTGTTTATTCCATTAATATTGTTAAACTCAGAAAGGCAGTGGTGGGAGAGGAGGCTAGAAGAAGACTGAGTTTATGAGTTGGATAAGCTGGGGTATGAGGAAGCAAGGTGAGGGCTCTCACAAACTTACAGGGCAAGAAGATTCTACCAGAGTGAAAGAGAATCATTTCCTTAACTATCCGTTGGCTTTGCAGCTGGAAACTTGCAAAGGATTGGGCACAGAGGAGTACACTCTTCTTCCCAGTGTCTCTCTGGGAAACCCTAGGAGTATACGACACCCAATCCATTGTCATTACACAGCTGGTCAACTTTTTACAGGCTAAAACCTACAGTACTTTATTGACCACACCAGCTGACTTATGTATGGATCTAACCAGACAGCAAAATTCAAGTTGGCAAATACTAAATTGAGTATCCAACTTGTGCCAGCAACTACCATTAATTTCCTGATGAATAAGACATCCTTGTTACCCTCATGGAGCTTATATTCTATAAAGAAATGGTATAATACCCACAAACACATACACAGACACACAAACACACACACACACACACATGCAAATTTAAGAGGCAGAATATAAATGTCATCAGAGAGCTATAAAAAAAATGTTCCCAGAAGAACTAAAAACATCCCATGAGGATTGGGAAATGGTTTATATCCTTCCAAATTTATTTTTTTGTTTGTTTTAATGGGGGCAATTGCCTGGACAGAGATGACCAGAAAGAACAGTCCAGGTAAAGAAAAGCAGCAGGAAACTATGGCTTATGTTTAGGGGTCAGTAAACCTTCCTGCTTTGAATGCTTTTTTAGGAAGATGATCTGGAGTGGAAGGAGATATTTCCATATCCCGCTTGATGATTTTTAGTTTGAAAGGTTAGATGGTGAGTATTTTGGAGGTAGCAAACCTATATAAGAATTTAGTGAAAGCGATAGATCTTCACTGAAGAATAAATACCTGAATCTCCAGGTAAAAAAGACCTCAAGTTAGACTCTTTCCTAGTTCCTTCAAAAGTTCCAGCTATTGTCTTTCTAGGAAAATCCATGTCCAGCCAGCTTCCCACCAGGCCCAGTCCTGGCTATTTATACAAGAAGCCAATGTGACCAGCTTTAACTGAGACTGGAAATGGACCTTCGATTTGTTCAGTTGTAATTAACGCATGTCAAACCACAGGCTGCTTAGTCTGGTGGTACAGCACGAACTGAGCTGAAGGGCACTGAGCCACAGCCTCCTCAGGAAGGCTCCCCAGTGAATGATGACAGCTATTTACTAGCCAGAGAAAGAAGGAATTAGTGCATGTTATGTAGCAGCAGCTTGCAAATGAAAATCATTCCATGGCTATTTAAACATTTGGATGAGTTCAAAATCAAAATGTGTGCACACAACTATGCTCCTAACCCATGTACACGTTTATGCATCTCGATGACAATCATTTTAATTAAGTAATTCGGCCTTTGCTACACTAGATCTGCTGTTTAGCAGAGATCACATGTACATGTGGACATTACTTAACTAACAATCTGAGTAGATTACTCTCTTCCCAACAAGCCAGTTAGACTCCATAAGAAGACCTAGCTAAGAGATT
This sequence comes from Propithecus coquereli, assembly GCF_000956105.1. Classification (NCBI taxonomy): domain Eukaryota; kingdom Metazoa; phylum Chordata; class Mammalia; order Primates; family Indriidae; genus Propithecus; species Propithecus coquereli. The sequence goes on from NW_012148619.1 coordinate 8,721,010, forward strand.
ACAAATGTTGGCCTGTAGGGCATATTCGACTCACAGGTTTATTTTACTGAGCCCACATTTTTTTTTAAATCTTGAATTGTCTTTAACATTTTAATATTAGGAGATTATACATACAAATTCAGATTTATGAAGGCTTTTTTAAAATTCTGGAGATCTGACAATAATGGGCTTATTAGACATTCTTCTACATGGCAACAATCAGCTTAACATGAATTACCATTGCCCCTTTTAGAAATAGCACGGGCTCACCAGTTTGCCACAGCCCTACCAGCCCAAATGCTATTATATCCAATGTGCTTCATGCATTTATATTACCTTCCTGGCCCCTGAACACATTTGTGTTTTCAATCCTTAATCTAGATTAACACATTACAAATTAGCAGGGCTATGTAATGTGGTATTTAGGAGTATGAACTATGGAATCAGGCCTACCTGGGTTTGAATCTTTACCATCCATTAGTTGGGTGAAATGAGTTGCTTAATTTCCACAATCCTCAATTTTCTCACCAGTGAAATGTTGATAATAAGATTGATCTTACATGATTTCTGAGTAAGGATAAAATTAGGTTGTGTTTAGCACAATGTTCATTATGTCCTCACCTGGAAATAACAGTGGAGGCTTATTGAATTACCTTTCGTTAATAATTACACTTCCTTCATGGAGAAGGAGCATACTTATATGCTCAACTGAAGTTGGGCTTAGTCATGTGACTAGTTTGAGCCAATAAAAAGTGAGCTGAAGTGAGGTGTGTCACCTCCACCAGAACCTTTAAAGCCAGTTTGTACTTTACCGCTCTCTGCGCCATTGCAACTGATGTTGCTCCAGACAGTGGCCCATCTAATGGCTGGGTCTTGGAAGGGATTCAAGGACCATGGAGAGGAGAGCCTCTAGCAGACTCATGGCAGACGTGGAGAGTGAGTAAGAAATAAACGCTGTTTGCTTTAAGTCATTGAGATTTCAGAGTTGTTACTGCAGCATAACCTGAACTGTCCTGACTGATACTGTAGTGATAATTCTTATTATTTAATCACTATCATTATTATAATTATGACTACTATTCACATGATTTCCCTTGAAAACACCCCCTTTCCTTTATTTTCAGAGCTCCTAGTGAAGAGAACAGGGGACCCAAAAGCTCTGTTCTTTGTAGTCAGCTCTTTTTCCCCCCCTCCCCACGCCATCACCCACTCTGAGTTTACCTTGCTGGTATCTACTTCTCACAGCCCACAACATCCAAGTGAGCACAAGGCTTTGGGGAAGTAAAAAACAGATCATTCCTCCTTACACTAAGATTGCTTCTCCCCTCTCAATATAAGAGGAATCACAATTTTATTAATATTTCATAAAATTATGCAAAGAAAATGTCAGTTATTTCTACTTTTTATTTCATCATTCTCCAAAGCTGCTACCCTTTTGGGTAGTAGAAAAAAAGTACCTTTAGTTGAATCCAGGAAATTTAGTCTCATTCAATAATGTAAACCAGAAGCTGGCAAACTAGGACCTAAAAGTCCACCACCTGTTTGTGCAAATAAATTTTTACTAGACCGTAGTCACCCATTTATTTACATAGTGTTCATGATTGCTTTAATGCTATAAGGGCAGAGTTAAATAATGGCAGTAAAGTCCACATAACTCACAAAGCTTAAAATATTTGTTGTCTAGCTCTTTGTGGGAAGTTTGCTTGTCCCTGATTTAAAAACTTCCCTTTAAGTAAATGACCAGTCTCTTTTGGATAAAATTCCTAGTATTTCAAATTTCTCTCTCCCCATTCAACTCCTCTCCAAGATGGTATCTGGATTTAGAAGGGTATATGGTTTCTGTGCCCTCCTGGTAAGAGAGGGGGGTGAAACTGGGGCCATGAGTGCGTGTAGTACCCTCTGGATTCTCACTCGTATCTACTGCTCAGTGGTTGGTATGGATTGCTCTCTGGACTATTGAGCAATGACAGGAGACTGGTCTTAGGAGTGTTCTGCTGACATTCAATGCTGATGTTTGTTAGCTGGTAAAACTCACGGTCTGTTCTCTTTTTGCCTGGTCATAATCTGTTATCTTCCCTGATGACTTTGCTACAAATGATGCTACAGACTCCACCAAGGGCCAGTTGTAACTCCCATGCAGTCCTTAACTACAGGGCCATTTTTATTTTTAATGCCAGGAATCTATTCTGGAACACCCCCCCATCGAAACAAACAAACAAACAAACAACAACAACAAAAAACTCTCTACATCCTATCTCAAGGGCATGTGATAAATTCTTCATGGGAGATAAGGGTGGTTTGGGAGGGCAACACTCAGGCTTTTCTTCTGCTTAACCATACTGTGATGTCAAGTTTCAAGGGGATTAGATAACCTATAAGGAAATCATCTTCCATAATCCTAAGCAGAAAAGGGAGCAGAAATCTTTCAGCCCTCAGCATGCCCTTCATATGACTAACATTCCTCCTGTCTCAGATATTACATTCTAAATGTGGGAGAGGGGGACACATAGCTGCCCACCCACTGATCCACCCCAAATCCCTCTGGCTGAGATGAGTCAGTATTTCTACTTTGCTCTTCCTGTCTATGAAGAATATCTATTACTAAAACTCAATAATCAAGCCTACCAGTCTAGGCTCTTAATATATAACATTAAAAGGCAAGGTGGTGGGAATATGAGAATAAAAGACATTTAATATATTAGTTCCTCTCAAAAAACTTGGGTTTGAAGATTATTGTATTGTTGCAGCTTTTAAAAACCCCTAATT
>NW_012148619.1:8723804-8778113 GCF_000956105.1 Propithecus coquereli
AATTATCATTTCTTTGACAATTACAAAGATAGTTGCTTGATTTTTCTGTATATATAGATAATTCAAAAATACTGTTGAGTGACTTTGTTATATTCTCTCAAAAAACTTGGGTTTGAAGATTATTGTATTGTTGCAGCTTTTAAAAACCTCTAATTGGGGTTCAGAAGCTAAATATTATCTTTCTTTTCATTTCTGCTGAAATATATGATATATATAGCCCTTGGGCTTACTGGAGGAAAAGTCATATACACTGAAAAGCAAAAGAGAAAAGCACATTGAAAGCATTCAAAAATATTGCTCACATTACATAGGCACAGGGTCAAATACATTGGAAGGGACCAGGTATCCATGAAAAAATATGTAAGAAATATATGGAAACCCTATTTACCAGTGCAGAGGGACTACCTTAAAGGCTCCTCTTAATCAAAGTTGTTGGACCCACCTTTCCAGATGTAGAGTAGGCATTTTACAAATTGAGATTTTCATTCATATAAATGGGCATTTCTCAGCCCAAGTCTTTCTCCCTTTAAAATGAAGCGGTTGGATTAGAAACTGATTGAAGTCCCTTTCAGCTCTAGAACCAACTTCAGAATGAGGCAAGGTGGGATAGTAGTAAGAGGACAGTCTCTGGGGTCTTACAGACCTGAATTTCAATCCTGGGCCTGCATTTAGTCGCCGTGTGTATCTATTCACAGGCACTATAGGAGTTCCTGTATCATGGGCCTCTGTTCCTAAGAGATTAGGACCTCATCTTGATATTTGATTATTTTTTCCCATCCAGACCACATTGGTTTACATTATGGGTTTGCCACAGGCAAAAAAAAATAGCGATCTCAACCACCTGCCTTTTAAATAACAACAAAAAATTATTACTTTTCACTAAAAGGACAATTGTTCTACACATAATACATAATACAAGCAGCATCAGCAAAATTAGATTGCAGTTAGGCAGACTGCCAAAATCTGATTGAATACCCCTCTCTTTTTAGCTTTTCTATATAATTGTTGAAGATCTAGCTCTGTTCTCCACATTTGAGCCATGCAAGAAACTTGGACACTGAAGTTTTCTAGCATCTCCTGTGTATTTATGGTTCCTGACCTCTGAAACTCCCAATGGCATCATCCTTTGTGATTTATAATTTCTCCAGATTGAGAGGCCATAACTCAAAATGATGTCTGGTCACCTATTCAGTGGTCACTCTAAGAACTATTCTGTCAAGTGCTGGAAAATTAGGAAGAGATGATAAAGTTAACTATTTGACAAACTTCAAGCCACATGGAGAATCTAGGATTGGCCACAATTTTGATTGGTATTAGATCTTGGCTGGGAATAGAAATGGCCAGTGTCATACAAGAATAAAGAAAACTAAGGGAATGATATGTTTGTTGTGTAGCTTTTGCTAAAGCATTCCTAATATTTCTTTAGGTGAGAAACCACACCATTTCCTAATTAATTACAAAATGCTTTTATTATTAGGGAAAAAGTAGGATGGAAGTGCCATACCTGGAGGTTATAATGACAATTACTGTATGAGTGTGTGTGTGTGCACATACACTAAATGTCTGAAACATTCCTCAAGAACTATTACTCTTTGTGATCTTAGGCACAAACTTTCTCACTTCACCTAAATAACAGGTTGAGAAGAACATCAGTTATACTAGGAAAAAATATAAAGGGAATGTTAGGATTACGCAGGTCTGCTTGAGACTAGCAGATTCACAGGACAGGTATGAATCTGAGGTTAAGGAGGAAGCCAGAGGAAGACAAGGGGAGAAATATCATGTACCAAATCACGTTTATTCCTCATACCAACTCTGTGAGTCAGGAATAGACAAGTTAAATAACTTGCCCATCCTCATACAGCAGAGTCAAGATGTAAAACCAAGCAGGCAGACTCCAGACCCTGCCTTCTCCTCTACTCTCAATACTCCCTCTACCTCCTCAAATCTGGAATACAAAATCATAAGGGAAGAAATAAGAAGTAGTTAAGATCATCTTTATTTCAAATTTATTTATAGGTATTTACTTATAGTAGTCTATCAATGTTGTTTACCTTTTTGTGGATGTGGGGTCATGTTCCTTTTCTTGTTCCTCATGGTTAATTTAGGAATCTTTCCCTCTATTCCTGAGTCAGAGTCCAAATACTTGTCTAGTTTCTTGGCCCTTTTAAAGAACCAACTTTTTTACATCTTTGATCAGTGTTTGGGTTGCGTGTGTTGCCCTTGGTTCCCCCCCCCAAGTCCGAGGTAGAAATATTAATAGCATAAAATTTAAATGGCTGTCAAGGACCCACTTCTTAAATAAAACCAAGCACCAGGCACAGTCAATATTGGGGTCCCTATTCTTCTCCCCTTAAACATGCATGCAAATTTCACATTCTGCTTCATCATATAAACAGCGGATTAAACAGTTTGAGTAGATGGAAAAAAAAAAAAAGAAGTAGTTAAGATCAGAAAAAGTTGAGAAATGGAGTAAAAACTTTAAGGGAAGACAGTGCAGAACATAAGCCATGAATAATATCTGGGTATTGAATGTCCTTTGCTTGTAGGGGAACTTACTGCATCATGAAGAATCTGAAATATATCAATAATTGAATGATAGGTATTTTATAGATCATAAGTCTAGGAATTATTGTCTTCAATCAAAGGACACTGGGAAGTTGGTGATACTTACATAAAGAAATGAATCTCTAAATAATGGACATGCATGAACCAATGTGGGAATTTTAGCAAGGTAAATGCTAAAGGAAAGGACAAATAGGGATAGGAGGGAAATTTGAGGAATTATCATTTCTTTGACAATTACAAAGATAGTTGCTTGATTTTTCTGTATATATAGATAATTCAAAAATACTGTTGAGTGACTTTGTTATATTCCTGAGTATAAGAATTTGCAACAAACATTAATAAGTGGTTGCCCCTTGGTATGGTTTGAATGTCCCCCAAAATTCATATGTTGAAAATTAACCCCTATTGTGGTAGTATTAAGAGATGAGGCCTTTGGGAAAGTGATAAAATCAGGAGGGCATAGCCCTCATGAATGAGTTAATGCCCTTATAAAAGAGGTTTCAGAGAGAGTCTGCCTCTGTTGACCTTCTGCCATGTGAAGACACAGCATTCAACCCCTCTGGAGGATGCAGCAATAAGACACCCTCTTAGAAGCACAGACCAGGTCCTCACCAGAAAGCAAACATGCTGCTGCCTTGATCGTGAACTTCCCAGCTTCCAGAACTGTAAAGAATAATTTTCTAGTGTTTATTAACTACCTAGTCTGTGGTATTTTGTTATAGCAGCACAAATGGACTAAGACACCCCAGCGTTCAAAGGGCTTATAAGCCAATTACATGTATATAACCATAGGGAATGTATTTGAATCTATTTTTCCTTTGAAAAGGGTTATGTGGAAGGTGATTCAAAGTATGTAAAATGTCATTCTCACCTTTTTTGGAGCACCAATTGAAATTAAGCTCCTTTCACCCCAACGCATAACCATATATCACAGTTTCCATGGGGATTGAGAATTTATATTGTGTGACGCAGTGTCATTAGATTTAAGAATCTTTGTGCATAAAGCAAACACTAATATTTGCATGCATTGGAGCCAACAGGGGAAGGCTTCTGGGAAATAGAAAGGTAAAGAAATGGCCATAACATTTCACTCCATTCCATGACAAATTGTCCTTTCTCTGAACTCTAAAACATAATATAGCCCTTTATCACAGTGCCCACTAACTGTTCCCCGGTTGTTAAGTTGATCGCTTTTATCTCCAAACTAGGTTACAAAATCCTAAAAAGCAGAGATTGAATCTTCAGCTTCCCTTGTACTACTCTCAATGTCCAGCTAGATGCCAAACACAGAGGCAGTGCCTGTTCCTGGCTCTATTGAGCTGACATAAGTGGGAAGACTCAGTTGAAAGAGACAAGAGGAAGGTTCAAAGGTATCTGACAAGGAAAGATTGATATAGGTCTTGCAGTTTTCATGTTATGGCCTCATATTTTGGAAAGATCTGAGTTTTCTGGGAGAGGCACACAGATTGCGTACATCAAGGACAAAGTTAAAGGCTGCCTAGGTTCAGGGTACTAGTTGAGACCCAATTTCATGCTTACATTGTCATTTATTGGCACACAGAGTCTGTTGGCTTTCCTTTAGTGCCGTTTTTTTCTGTAGAAACAATTAACCCCGAAAGGAAACAAACTAAGAAATTGAAATGCTCACTAAGTATTCACCGAGGCCCTCAGGTGTCCAGCAGGGCACTGATTATGTGTCCATAAAGCTCTCTGGTGGCCACAAAGGGCAGCAGAAGCCACAACCCCTGTCCTTCCAAAACCTGTAGACTTAGTGGTGGTTTAAGTAGCCTCTGGGGAGTATGATTAATGGGTATAAAAACACAATTTGATAGAATAAATAAGACCTAACATTCAATAGATCAGTAGAGTAATTATAGTTTGTAATAATCTTTTGTACATTTTGAAATAGATAGAAGAGAATAATTCAAATGTTTTGAACATAAAGGAAAAATATTTAAGGTGATGGATATCCCAACTACACTGATTTGATCTTTACAAATTATCTAAATATATTAAATTATCATATGTACCCTGAAACTATGTATATCTATTATGTATCAATAAAGAACTTGTTTAAAAAATAAATAAAATAAAGCAGAAGCAATAATCAAAAGAAAAATTGCCTCTGGTATATGCACCTGTGTTTCCCTCTGTCTTTCACTCACTTAATCTTCATTTATTTTTGCACCATATAATTGAGAGTCTATTTGTGCCAGGATCAATAATTATGCCTCATGTCTATATAACATTGATAAAAATGTTTGAAACCTGCCCCTATCCCCAGCATTCTGAATGTCTGAGAAATTCAGTGACCCATAAAGAAAGAAGGTCAGATCCCAAAGGAAGAAGAGTGCTGCTGTATTTGGGTTCATTTCTCAACATGGATCTTTTCATCCCTAGATGTATTTTTCCTTTTCTCTGAGCTTTCTGGCATAGTCTAATCTTTAGGCCTGGATTGTGCCTGATTTTTCTCTCTAATGAAAGACAGCAGAGATTCTGGTTCAGGGGCCTCACTTGGCTTTCAGAAGGGTGGCTTCTTTGGGTTTAAATGTTATTAGAAAAGACTACGGCTCTTTTCGCTTTTCTCCTACTCTCTCTTTTGTTCCACGGGATTTGTTTGGAAATTGTCTGAAATTCCAGAGATATATGAATAACTGAAGCATATAAGCAAACATAAACTTTCAGGCCCTGACTTGGCAAGAGGATGTACATTATAATTCCTCACAAGTGGATGGGACAAAGCAAGAATGATGTGAGGGAGGGGCTGAGATGGTAGGGACACCCCCTTCCTAGTATGCTCAGGATCTTCAATAGAGGAGAGCTCACAAATTAGAGGGACTGGACTTTTGTCATTGAAGGTCAAATGTAGGCTGTCCTGCTCTTTTGTTTTCCTTTGCTATTATCCCCCAGCCCATCCTCCAGCCCTTTTAACTTACTATGAGATTCTCAAAGACCTCTCATGAATTGTTGTCTGCTTTGTAGTGGTTCTTCCTTCTGCCTGTACACACACCTCCCTTAGAGCCTGAGTACCAGTCACCATGTTGCTTACAAGCATTTTTATTTGGCTGTCTCTATGGTGTCTGTCTCCTACATGTTGTATTCGCTTTGAATCTCTGAAATGTAACAAAATAACTGACACATCAGACTAAATAGATGAACAATAAAAATGTAATAAATGAGTATATGATAATAATTGATATTTGTTCAGTGCTCACTCTGTGTTAGGCACTGTGATAAGTGTTTTGTACACATTTTGTCACCACAAAACCCTATGAAGTGAGGATCATTATCTTCCCCATCTCAACACCCTCTCTGTGCTTCAGTTTCCTCATTTGTAAAAGAGGAATGACATGGAGACCTACAGAGAAAATAACTGAGGCACAGAGAGCGAATTGCTCAAGGTACTCGGTGAGGGCTTGCAGCAGGATTTGAACTTGGGCCATTTAACCCCACAGCCTATGCTTCTACTCACCGTACTACACTGAATGAATGAAAGGGCTCAAGCCCCCTCCGAGATCCAGATGTCTTAAAAATGGACCGCGAATATTTTGCAGAAATACTTGCAACATTATTTTGACATCTAGAACAATAGAATTTTTGAATGAAGAGAAAGGTTGGAAAATATATTTTCTAGTGGTTTTGAAACTTTCTTAGCAGTGGGAACCTTCTTTCCTAGGAAAAATCTCTACCAGCTCAAGCAGTAAAACAAATGGTGGTGGGCAACTGAAGCAGGTTACATGGCCTTCTCCCCATCCTCCGTGGGTGTCCTTGAAGCATCTGAGTGAGTATAGAAAACTTAGTTTGCATATTACCACTCTTGCCCAGATCCCTTCAACAAAAAAAGAGAAATACTTTATCCTAATTTATTTGCTAAATGTAGTATATTTATTAAATATACTAAATCATTTGTTCAAGGACACACAGTTAGAAAGTGGCAGAAACCAGGACTTCTGGCTCTAAGGCCAATGTTCTTTCCACTACATCATGCCAATGGAATTGATTCCCAACCCTAGTTTCATGCCACGGAAACTGTCCTAGTTATCTCATATCGCAAAATGTGTAGCAAAACTCTCAAAGCAAAGGTGATAATTTACTTTAAGAAATTTTAATGCCATATCTTTGGTGTTGATCAAACCTCTAGAATCAAATGGTAATAAGATAATGTCAGTGCTAAGATACTGCAAATCTAAAAAGGTTGAAGTCCACAGTAATATTTAACCGTGCAAACTATACCCATATATTTGGATTCTGACCTTGAGCAACTAATTCTTAGAAAATCCACAATCCATTGGTTTTACACGGTTGTATTCGGTGGGAACAGCAAGTGAGTTAATGTTTTTCAAAACAAGGTAATGAAAAGCCCAGTGTTTACTGTACTCATATGGGCTCCTCTCTGCCCAGAATTTTCAGAATTTTAATAATAACCAACGTCAATGTTTAATTTAAAGCTAGAGCACACTGGTTAAGAAACTGCTAAAAATAATCTGCTTCATATTGATGGCTTTGGCTTTGTTGACTCATAAAATGTCAGGGTTGGAGAAAAATAACTAACGGAAGCTTCAGCTGTGATTGTACCTTTAATTATTGATGCTCCATTCTTAGTCTTCAGGCCTAACAGCTAAGATGCGACGTGACAGAACAGAGGCCATATGATGAACTGAGCAAGGGGAGGCTCACTCTTGATTCTATCCACAAGACTCCTAAACGTAACAATAAAACCCTAGAGTCCAATACTGGCTGGTACTCTGGCATCCCTTCACACTGGACGGTAAGAAGGAGAGGGATGGGCATGAGTTGCCAGATCTGGAAAGTAGAGAAGAACAAGGAGATGCCTATGTCCTTGGCACTGCCACACATGAGGGTCTGTGCTTGAGAATTTACAAGAATAATTTCCAAACAGAATCCTCTTGCTTACAACAAGACTCCAGAATCATCCAGGAGATTCAGGACCTATCACTGTTGAGGTGGGACAGTTACAGGATTAAAAATCAGGAGAATTGAGTTCTAGTTCTGGCTTTGCCTTATACCAACTGTGTGTGCCTGAGCTACCCAATCTCACAGTTTGCCTATGTCACTGTGTGTCTGATGTACCTAAAACATCTTTACTGACCTTCAACTATCATTTCCTGAGGCCAGACACCATGCTAGGTACTTTACATTCATTAAATTGTTCCAGTCCATACTCACATAAGGCACTAGTATTTTTACCTTTTCCCCCAGATAATGCCAGTCAACGCCACAAAACCCAGCACTTGTTCTCATAAAATGAAAACCTGAAATTGATTTCTGAAAATTACAAATGGAGACATGACATAGGCTTTCCAGCAGGTATCAACATGCAGGTGAGTCACGAATTGCTCCTGACAATGGGAATAAGTCAGCATTCAAGGTTTGTGTGTCTGTGTGTGTGTGTGTGTGTGTGTGTGTGTCTCCAGTTCTCTTCGTCTCCAGCTTTCTTTTCTAAAATTTATCAATTTCTGACATTTTCACACAGCAAGAATAGAAAGTCAAAGAAAACCTATGCACTCACCGCACCCCACGGGATCCGACTCAATGGTTTGCAGCTTTGAGGTGCAGCAGGCAGACAGAGCCTTTGGACATTTCAACAGCAGTAAGAGAAGAAGCTGCCGTAAGATATACCTGTCAACTCTGCTGGTCTAACAACCCAACCCCAGACCTACCATGGTCTGGTAAGTCACCACAAGCTGCTTCACTGTGCTTCTAGAAAGCTGGATTGGAGAAGCTTGCTTATTGCTTCTCAATAAGCAAGCTTAGACCAGCCCCATAAATGTTTTCATGTAACACCAGTGTCAGGTGTGCATGGAATTGCTTCTCACACAAGAGGGAAGTTTGTCCTAAACTAGCCACACTTTTGGGCTCATGCACATTTGTTGCATTCATCATCCACTCAGTCAGCTTTTCCTGACAGCTTACTTGTGCCAGGCTCCTGGAGGTCTGTACCATGTATAATGAAATGGGGGAAAGAGTCTTAATATCTAATAGTGATACCAGGTGCTAAGTCCTATGTGAATACAGAAGAAAACAAACTAAGGCAGATTATGGGGGAAAAGGAGGTCCAGAGAAGTTGCCAGATTCAGAAAATAAAAATAGATGGCATCCAGTTAAATTTGAATTTTTGATACACAATAAATATTTTTAGTATAAGTATTTTGAGCCAAAATAGGAATATTTACAATTTTAAAAGTATTTACTGTGTATCTGAAATTCAAATTTAACTGGTGTCCTGTATTATATCTGGCAATCTTCTTCCCAGAGGAGGTAGCTTGGCTGTCTGAGTTTGGGAAAAGTTTTAAGTTGCTTTACTCATCATCTTGATTTCATTAAGGATGAGTTAGCAATGCCTCCTGACTGTCTACAGGAACGACCTGCCAGACTCTGCCTCTTCATCCTTGCAACTGCTAGTGCTGAATCCCATGCCTGTTCACCAGAAAAGTCAATAGCCCAGGTGACTTAGCATCACCAACCTTGCTCTTGGCTCTGCCCAGTTGTGCACCTGGCATGACCAATATAAGATTTGTGGGATTTAGGAATGAGTGAGGATCCTAATTACTATGGGAATTTTTCTCTAATTCTTCTGCCTAAGCTCCTACCCTGCCCCTCAGTTTCAGCTAAGAGGGCTCCTTCTAAAACAAATCACAAAATAAACACTCAACAAACATTAAATGTTTAATTCAACAACATGAAGAAAGAACTCGAGGGTTAAATCTGGGCCCCAGCTTTGTATTCTTATACAACTCCTTCTGTTCCTTGCCCTTGGTTTACATCTGTAAAATTAGAGGATGCGAATAGATAGATGACCTGTCTCCCCACCCCCTCTTAAGGCAAGTCTGAGCTGTTTTGCCTATGTGTATATTTAGGGCCAGTCCTATATATTAAAAAAATCCATAAAGCTCTTCAATTTCCCTTTTAGGGAGGCCAAGATTTAATGTATGAAGATAATATTGAGCAATAACTCATTGGGAAATTACTTTTGCTAAACTTAGACAGTGTTTTTATTTCATAATTCAACACAAAATACCTCCAAATTTCTAATCCTGGGACCAGTTTCAAATCCTTGGAGCTTCTCTATCTTTATACAATGCCCCAAATAATAAACCAAGACTTTTGACAAAAATTATCTATTTATGCATAGTCTCGGTCATGAATGCTGCCTTTTTAGACTAGCTATGCTAAATGACAAACATTTATCTCCAACAAATAAGGACTATTTTTTCTCCTTTAATTTTCTTCAATGTTTCTCTTTTTTATATGTTAGAATTAATAGGCAAATTACGACTGAGGTTTTCCTCTCAAAATGTATTCAACTAAATTAGTGGTGCTCGACCCTGACTGCACATTAAGAATCACCTGGGGAGCTTTTAAAATCAAAGCCAGGGTCTTACCCTAGATAAATTAAATCAAAATGCCAGAGGAGGCGGGAGACCCTGCCTTGCCAGCGATTGCAATTTGCAGCCAGAATTAAGATCTACTGAACTAAACCACCAAACTTGTTTCCATGGCATTAGATCTTTATATTCTTGCAAAATACGTGAGGCCAACAGTAGGTCATCCAGTCTGGGAGCATTATTAAAAGATGGATCCGGGAGAAAAAAAATAATATAGATGTGACTCTGAGGGCCTAAGGCCACAAGGAGTATTTAGTCATCATGATCATTGGGTGCAGATGAATGTTCATAGAGAGACCTCTTGGGATTTAGGAAGGGTACAATTCTAAAACCACCACACCTGGCAAGGCTATGTGAGGATGTAAAAGAAGAAATTGACATCTCCTCCTATGGACCAGACTGCAGAACCCCTTTCAAAAATCTCTTTCTCAGCAATGACATCTCAACTACTGAAAAGATAAGCACAGTTCTTAAAGAAACTGGTCTTCCTCCTTGCTCCTTATCTATTACAAGCTTCTTTCTACTTCCTCCTCAATTCCCCCCTTTCCTCTTTCTCTTCTACTACTACCACTAGCACCACTGCTAGCACTTCTGAAAGCGACATGCAATGATGAAGGAAAAGACCAGAGCAGGGCCAGCGGCACAGAGTGGCCAGTAAATAGAAGTTTGCTTTTCTTGCTTCTCCTAGTCTGACTCTGGGGGCATCCATAGAGTTAACATTTACTGAACACTTTACGGTATGCCAGCTTGAGTTTCTCTTCATATACTCATCTTAATCTAATCCTTGCTGCAATCTTCTGCATAGTGGCCAGTATTATCCTCAAGTTGTCATTGATGAACCTGAGGTTTATAGAGATAAAATAACATGCACAAAGTCACACACCTAGTAATTAGCAGAGCCAATATGTACCTCAATTGTTTCTCCCCCATAATCAACATCCTCAATAACTGGCGGAAACTGAGATCTCTCTCTGGGCTTCCATAGCACTCAGTTTCCCTTTCTAAGTCATGGGGCTTGCTCTTCTTCAGATTGTGGTAATTTGGGGACACCCTACTATAGATTTTTACTCTCCAAAGGTACTGACTGACTATATCCTGTTTATTTGTGTCCCTCAGTATGCCAGCACAATATTTGGTTGATATGTCTGATCAATAACAGTTGAAAGCTGAATTGCTTTGGGAGTGAAGGACTGCATGCTTCAAGAGCTGACGATTTCATTTAACAAGTCATGCTCTAAAAACCAAGGAAGCTTTTGAGTAAAGAATTTGAGATCTGGAAGCTCTTCTTTTAGAATCACAAGTTTAATTAATCAACGATATTTGCAGCATGGGAAGGGGCTGGGGCACCAAATAAGGGGCCTGTGCTGGGACTGGGCTCCAAAGGCTTTAGGGAGGATATTGTAATCAAAGCTGTCCAAAGCAAGAAGCCAGGAGGATCACTCCAGAAATGGCAAGTTGATTTTTGTCTCACACATCTTATCCGTTGATGAGATTGCTTGAAGAGCTATAATGGGAATGATCTCAGACTGCTCCAGGCTCAATGGGAAAGAGTGCCAGGTTGATTAGCCATGTCTACCATGGGTAAAGGAAGAGGAGAGAGGCCCTACTACATAGTTGTTACCTCTAAGCTTATTCACATTAGCATCTCTTAGTGAAGATCTTCTTGACATTTGATTCATTACCAAATACAAATACTAAATCCTAAAACCCAGAGGATTAGAGTTGGGGTACAGAAGCAAGAGATGAGATAAAGAGGAATTAGGAACAGTAGGTCTAGGAATATCCATGAAAATAGTTCTGTGGGGTCAGAGTTGTTTAGCATCAGTTGAGGTATCTGGGTATATCTGACTGATTTAAAGGATGAGAAACAGAGGGGACAGGAATTATGTGATAAGACTTACAGTTACGTCGTGATACAAAATTCAGCCCAGCTGCGCAGAGCCCAACCACAGCCTCTGCATCTTGAACTTGCACATCCCAGAGTCCATCTCAGAACTGAGAATTCAACTCTCCACTAGGATTAGCAATGTAGTGTCAATGATGACATAATGAAATTAGTCCAGTTAACTTTAGTGGGTGGTAAATAGATTAGATTCTGTGGAGAGCTAGGCTGATATTCATTTAAATTAATTCCAGATGAGAAAATAGAAGTGACAGGAAACAACACAATCCTCTTATTACAAAACTGAGTTGTATTATTCTTCGGAGACATGGAAATTATTTCAAATCAATGTAAGAATAGAAAAAGTCAGCAACAGAATTTGAATAATCTGCCATCACTTGGTTTGAGATCACAATACTTCACATTTTTGGATAAGAGAAAGTTAGCTCATTAAATATGCTTAATTTTAAACTTCTATTCTCAAAGGTAAAATTTTAAAAGAGTAATTTTGCTTTAATTGGAATTGTTACCTCAAAATAGTTTAAGACTTGCTCTTGGAGAGGAAATAGAATTTACTTCAAAAGATGTGGGTGAAATAAGCATAGTTTCATTGTTGAGTTGGAAACTATTGTATAAATAAATGCTAAGTATAGAGCTACCAGTCAAAACAGAAATATAATTTATAAAATTGCTGATTGCCCTGTTCTCAATGTGGATGCTCTCCAGAATTCAGATGCTAGCTACAATTCTCCATTGTAGCCAAAGGAGTTAAAAATTCTGGCATTTTGTGATACAAATAAAGATAACTTTTTTCTATCTTATGGTTTCACCATTTTAGTAAATGTATCCTCCCTTCATACGTTCAAATTATAGACGATGTATCAAAAAGTGTCTAATATTTCATACAACACAACTGTGCAATTCCACAGATGGCCAAGTAAAGGAGCTAGTCTGTGAGAAAGGAATAGAAGAAGATTAAGGGGAGAGAAGTGGGTAGACAATGATGGACAGTAGATAGGGCTAGATTCAGTACCCACATCTGTGGTCCTGTCTACCTTCTAAGCAACTATTTCTGTCTAAGTTTATAAAATAAACTTTTTTTTCCTGTTAGAAAAATGAGACCTGTTGATTATAGAAAAAATTTAATAAAAATATAGAAAGGCAAAGAAAAACTGTAATCATATACCTATATGTCACTACTGAACAACTTAAGTATATAACTTTCTGGACTTTAAATATCTAATAAATATAGTATATATAATAAGTCATATTACATATACTAACTTATGAAAAATTTTTAAATTAAAATATATCAAAAATATCTTTGTATGTCAACAAATATTTAATATGTCAAGTTCTTTATGTCTATATATCATTGCATTGTATTAAGGTATCATAAATTACTTTACTATCACTATGCTATTATCAGTTATACCAATTTTCACTTTTATAAATGCTGTGCTGAACATGCTCATAGCAAAATATTTGTGCAGATGCATGGTTTTCTTAGGACACATTTCTAAAAGTGGATTTGCTTATTTCAAAGGGTACATGCCTTTTGAAAGCCTTTGAAACATGAAGTCAAATTGTCCTCCAGAAAGGCTGTGCAAATAAATGTAGTGGGTATTTCACCACAATCTCACCAAAACTAAATATTTTGATGTCTTTAAAAAAAATTTTTATGGATCTGATATAGAGAAAATGGCACTGTATGCTTTTTTTCTTAATTTGCATTTTCTGTGTACCTTTTTAGAGGTCTATTTTCAGGAGATCTATTCTTAGTTTTCCATGCCTGCCTGTCTACCCTAGCACTAAAGAATGCGGTCACGGCTGACCTCGCTTAGTACTTTCTTATCCTCCTTTTCTCATGGAAGAGCTGATTCTTCCTGACAAGGTGAATGGTGCCCATGTGCATTCTTCCAGGCTGAACGGATAAAGAAAGGTAAGTTATCAGCTATGATATTTCTAGCATGGCAAAGAGACGCTCAGCAGATACATTATGGAGAAGACAGTTGAGGTGGTAAAAGTTCTGTCAGAGAGGCTCCCAATCTGGATTTATTGCCACAGACAACGAGAGGTTACTTCTGACCAACCAGATAGATCGCCTAAAGGGCAGATGGCCACCACTGCCACCAGAGAGGTACAGGCTTCTTTAACAATCCTGGCAGCATCAGGCTAAAGAGAAACATTGAAAGGCTCATTCTCATTGGCACAGATAGGAGAAAATCACAGAAGTCCACTCAGTATCCCCAGGCCCTGCCAGTGTCTCCACAAATTGACAGAACATCTGCTTGAACCAATCATCTAAGAGAGGCAGAGAGAAGAAAAGAGAGGAAAAACACATTCCCAAGTTTCTCATCCCAGAAGCCAAGCCCAGCTGGGAAATGCTAACATAGGAGCCTGATCCAGGAGGCCTAACCACGTCCCCAGGACCACCGAGTTCTCCCTCAGACTCTCTCGCACTGCCCTTGTGTGTAAAGTAGCCTGGGACGGAGGCGAGCCTGGGAGTCGGAGCTTCTGTGTCTGACTCTTGCTTTACCCTATCCTAGATTTGAGGACATAGACAAGTTATTACCACCTCTAAGCATTTATTTTTTTCATCTGTCAACTAAAATTAAGATCCCTGTCTCACACTGTTAGTTATGAGCTAAATTGTGTCCCTCCCACCCCTAAAATTCATTAAAGCCGTAACCCCCAATAGGTCTGCATTTGGAGATAAGGCTTTCAGGGGACATTTCAGGACAACTAAATTCATAAGGTGAGGTCTTAATCCAATGGGATTGGTAGCCTTAGAAGAAGAAGAAAGAGAGGTCTCTGTCTCCACGCACACACAGTGAGGAAAGGCCATGCGAGGACACAGCAAGACGGCGGCTACGTGCAAGCCAGGAAGAGAGCTCTCCCTGGGAATCGAATTGGCCAGTACTTTGATCTTGGACTTTCCAGCCTCTAGAACTGTGATAAATAAAAGTCTGTTGTTTAAGCCACCTAATCTGTGGTATTTTGTTATGGCAGCCTGAGATGTTTAAGGAAATGTTGTAAGGGGAGAAGTAAATGAAAAGTTTCATGTGTATAGGAAACACATATCATATATTAAGTGCTCAATAAAGTTCAGTTTATCTTTTATACTCTCTACCCTCTCTCCTCCCCATAACCTGCTCATGCAGATATTTGTCCAGCATGCATCCAAGTTTCCAACAATATAATTTATTCTGTCTCTACCTCTTCTCTCTCCACACCTGCCCTTAATGTTCCCATTCTCATCCTGGTAACTAGTGTGAGTTTCTGAATGTTCCCTCTTCTTGGCCATTTGGTTTTTATGTCCTCAATGTTGAGTCTCACTTGATCTTGACTAATGAATTTGTCATTGGTGAGAAAAGACTTCCAGTACCTTAGAATAGTGCCTGGCACACAGTGAACCCTGTAAACGTAGTTATTGTCATTATTATCCAGCATCCTGACATTATAATTAAACTATTTTTCTTTTCTTTTCCAGCATTCAATAAGATTAGACATAGTTAGTCATACTGTCTTTCAAATGAACAGCTAAAACGAGAATGCCCATGTTAGCTATGGCCTTTTGGTGTGTGTATGGAGCAGAGGGAGGCAGGAATTGTGTGTAGGGGGGTCTATTGTGGATTTTAGGATGTCACAGACCAGGGAAAACTTGATTACTAGGGACACAGCATCATAGCAAGGGAGAATCTGAAAAGCAGTCAAGAATAATCTCTCACCAGGCCAAAACTTAGACCTCCATTTGCCTGAAGAAGACAGAGCAGACATCAGAGGTACCTAGGACTTATGAATAGGCAAAGCATAAACCTGGGGCACAGGACCAACAGCAATAGAAGTTAGGCTATTCAACCCTAGGGTGGGACAGCCAGCCTGTTTAGAATCTCCTTGCCAACCATCTTGGAGAAATCCCAGTTGCTGTCTTGGGGTCAGGTCTCATCATCTGTGTCTATCACACCTCTGCTCAGGACTATTGAGTTCCCAGTGAGAAGAGCAGAAGGTACTAGTGAAAAAGAACTGGGTGTGTTGGTGGGAGCCAGTGCAGAGGTTGTAAAGATCATTATGTGCATCTCTGGGATGTCTTGAAGCCAAGAGAAGTAGAGCTAGGATGCAGGGCTGAAAGTAGATCCCCAAAAGGAACATTAGACTAGGTGGCCTAACACAGAGACTGCAAAGGAGACTAGGAGGGAGGAGGCAGCAAAGGAGTTGGAAACCCCAAAAAACAGTATACCTTAGTAGTTCAGGGTCAAAAGCCATGTGAGCTGAGCATCCACTGGAGCATTTCTCCTCCACAGCACTCGGTGTGCATCACCAGGGCAGTGTTGCATTGGGGGGGGCAGTGTTGTCTAATGCTCAGGAGAGTTGGCTCTGAAACCAGACTGCCTAAGTTCATATCCCAGTCCTGACATTTATTGCCATGTTACTTTGGGAAAATTGCTCAACTTCTGTGCCTTGATTTCTTTGTATAGAAAAGGGGACTAAAAATAGTACAGACCTAACAGGATTGTTTGTGAGAATTATAATAAATAAGGTAATATAAGTAAGGTACTTAAAATAATTCCATATTTAGAGCAAGTAATTAATATGTGCTGTTGTAGCTTTATTGTTATTATCATCCTGTTATATTGTCATTGCTTTGTTCTATGTGCATATATATCTCTCTAGACCTTAACAGGGAGGAATAGCTAATTAAAAACAAGATTTAGAATCTTGTTCTTATTCCAGTTGTCAGCCCTACTGTCTCACTTTCTTTTTAAATATGTATCGATATGCCATTGTGATACAGCTTATAAAATAATAAACGCCAATTGTTGAATACCAACTTTATACCGGGTACTAGATGTATATATTGTCACATTAATCTTCTAAAAAGAAACACCATTATCATCTCCTCTAGAGCAGGGGTCAATTTGTATAAAACTACAAATTGAAGTCCAAATTGAGGCCCCCACCTGTTTTTATAAGTAAAGTTGTATCAGCACACAGCCATACCATCAACTTACATATTGTCCATGGCTATGGCCATGCTACCATGACAGAGTTGATTAGTTGAGACTGTATGGCGATGCTATAAATACAAAAATATTTTCTCTGTGGGGTACTTCACAGAAAAGGTTTGTTGATCCCTCCTCTAAAGAGATGGAGACATTGGGACTCAGCAATAAACCCTGGGTCCGGTATCATGTATCTAGCTGCAGAGAAAAGATTCAAACCCAAGTCTGCCTGGCTTCAAGCTGAGGCTCTCAATCAGTATTATAAGCTTCCAAAGTTATTGGTCTTAATGTAGAGGCCAACAGGAAGTCTCTGGGGCTTGATGAAATAAGCAGATGGAGCTATGAACATCAATTAGTCGTCTAAATATCCGACATCAGGCCCATGAGTCAACAGCATTTCCCGCCATTGCCACCCACCAGATAGGCTGGCTGTCTGTCCTCAGTCGTCTTGTCAAATACCAGGCACCATGTAGTGAGCTCAAAGCACATATGTCTCATTATGCCCCCTTCATTGCTGCAGAAGCACAGGTTTCTCTTTTTTGGTTTCAAATCAAGCAAAGAAATTCCTATAAGTGTTCTTTCCTCTACAACTAATATAGTTCATGGTTTGGGGCTGGTTAACAGCAATTTTCACTTTTATTTGAGTATGACTGTGTGTGGGTAGGAAGGAGGGAGAAAGGAAGAGAGATTCTGATCTGGATTGGGTCCCAAAGTGGTCAGTCCCATCCAGTTGTTCAGGAGGATGGCTCAGTTTGGAGGTGGGACTGAGAAGGCTGCATGCCATATGGGAGAGAGCTCTGGATCATGAGTTCAAACAGTACCTCTTTCACTTTGGTATGCCTGTGAATTACCTAGAGAACTTGTTAGAACATAGATTCCTGGGTTCTATACTGAGAGATGCTGACTCCATAGGTGGGGCCCAAGAATTTGCATTTCTCACAAGTGCCCAGAGGTTGCTGAGCCACACTTTGCACAGCCCTGAGCCGGAAGAACTGACTCCAGTCAGTGACACATTATTCACTACAGGAGCAAGTTACTAAAACTTCCTGGGCTTTATCTTCCTCATATGATAAATGGAGCTAATAAACTAATTATCAATAGAAGAGGAAACTATAACGCAGAAGTTGTTTTAATATTTACCAATAATGAGTATTAGGATTTCCTGAGCAACTACTCAGTTCGTGCCAAGTACTGTGCCAGGCACTTTATAGCACATGTCATCTCTGATCCTCATAAGATCCCTGCAAAGAAGATATAATCCCCCTGTTTAACAGCAAGGACCTTGAGGTTCCTAAGAGGTACCTTGTCCAAGACCCACAGCTAGGAAGCAAAAGAACTGCAATTCCAACCCAGATTTGAATGTCACCAAAATATATTTTTCAATCCCCAAATAGGCATAATGAGTCTGCTTGGAAATTGCTGAAGTGGTAACTGCCACCCAGTATGCAGGAAAGGGCTAGGGCTCCTGATTACAAGTAGTAGCCACAACCTCCAGCTGCCAGAGCAGTGAAGATAGCTTCCCCACTTGCCCTTTGCTGATGATGCTATTTGATGGAGTGCTTGAGACCAGTGATTACCCACTCTTGAAAGCAATCATTTCATTCTTCATCCTTCAATGGCCTGCAGCAGGGGTGCCTAGGGCTGAGAGAGCTTGCAGCCAAGGGTGAAAAAAAGCTTTCAAAATCCAGGGAGCTGAAATGAACACCTCTTGAGAAAATATATTTCAGAATTAAACATTTAATGCTGGGTTTTCATTTCCTAACAGCAATGGGCTGTGGAAACAAGTGCCAGAAAGCAGGAGGAAACTTGCAGCGACCCTCGCCAATAACAGAAAATTATTTGTTGCTTCCCAAAGTGGTATTTGAGCCCAGCGGGCTGCACTTAAGATGTGACTGGATAATGGCTGTGTGACACACCCCTCTAATGGAGCTGTCACACAGGCACCGCGGAGCAGCCTGAGCTGCCGCTTTGAAGAAGCTCCTCCACCGCCAGGCTTTTGCTTGTGCTGCTCTGGGCCAGGATGGAAAGTGACCCCGCTGGCCGCTTCAGTGACATGGGGGGATGTTACGCTTAGGCGCCAAGAAAAGCCACCCCTCTCATTTGATGTGTGGGAGATCAGAGAGTAAATGACAACTGGAGTCATCGAACACAGAGACAGAGACTGAGCCCCTTTGTGGGGACCTTGAGTGCACTCCCAACAATTGGAACAATTGGGAAACGGCCCCAACAGCAATCCCCATCTGCCTTTTGTATTCACGGGAAAACTCATACAGGAAATCTCTGCAGAGGGAAAAGAAGGTGTATTAGTTTTCCATTGGGCTATAACAAATTACCACAAATTCAGTGGTTTAAAACAAAACACTTATCATCTTATAGTTCTAGAGGTCAGGAGTCTGTGGGGTTTGCTGGGCTGAAATCAAGGTGTCAGCAAGATTGCATTCCCTCTGGAGCAATTGTCCCCATGAGTTAGGGAGACTAAATCAATTTTTCTAAACTTCAAAGGGGTGGGTGACTTAAGCTGATACCTGGGTCACAATTCAATCAATAATGTGATACCTTCCTCCCCAGAACTACCTGTCCACTAGAACATTTCGTGATCACTCCTATTCAAGATTACACTTATAAAAACAACATTTTCTAACACTAGAAAAAATGATACCTTATTCCTCATCTCTCTTCTTCCTACTTTGCCTCCCCAACCAGGTAAACCCTGCCCTCCCCATATGGCAAAAATCCTGATTTGTCCTATCAAAGGGACAAAACTTCAAGTATCTCTTCAGTGTCCAAGATCTATTCCACAGGGAGCTACAAGTGTGCAAATTAGATGCAGTATCTATTCCTTCTTTCTGAAACTATTGCAAGGTGAAAAGTTTACTACCAAGAAGCCACATCCAAAGTCTCTTTATAGCCTTCAAATTTAAGTACTCAAAGCTTACAAATTGGAATTGTAAAAATCTTAACATCTCAAAACAGGGATAAAGATATGAAACAATAATATATTGATAGCAAAGTCTTGCCCCTGGTTGTAGTTCTCTTATTCATTCTACTTTGGGGAATTATGACCCAGGAGCACTCTGCTAAAACCAAAGAACTACCCTAGAGTGATGTCCTAAAGCTAGTTTGTACTGCTTACAAGAGCTGCCATTAAATTTCCAGGCATTTGGTGAGCTGGTTGTTAAACAGAGCCATTATTAAAAATTTTATTATATAAATTTATAATTAAACAAGTAACATTGAAAATAGTCAATAAATATTCAAACCCCATCATTCCTAATAGTTTCACTATATTTTAATATTATGTATGCTCTTAAGGTTATTTACATCTGTAGTATCTGTAAAGCAGAAATACTATATAATGGTGCACTGCTGCACATCCCTTCCCAACTCTGCACTCCGTGGCATTGGTGTTGGTAGCTGGAAATCAGCCACTGAGGGAACATTTACAACATGGAAATTGGCAAATGCTACAAATCAGCGTTTGCTTTATTATTTTGTTCAGTATACAGACTTGACAATATGATGGAGAAAATATTAACAATGCATATTACACTTTTAAAAATATGTCATGTCTGTAACTGTTCAAGGAAATAATCTTCTAGTATTCTAAAATTTTTATCCAATTCAGCAAATAAGTCATACATATCATTGACAAATGAGTAAAGTTCTAACACATGTCTCTGTTTTTTTTTTTTTTTACTTTCATCTTACTAGTTAATATAGATGAAAATGTCAAGCAATATTCACGTTGGAACTACACTCATTTATCAATAATCACAATAGGTCAGGCAGTAATAAAAGATTTCAGCAAGAATCAACAAAAGAATTCTATGAGATTTAGTCAACTATATGTTATTTATAATAAAGAGTATTGTCTATTCTACTGTTATGGGTAGTACACATACTTTATGTCAGTAGAATGTTTAATAAATGTATAAACTCCTTGTTTTTGTAGAGCTGGTGATTAAACATTTATTGCCACATCACTGATTATGTTCTTCAGAAAGAGGAACCTACCAACTAAAACTAGTTACAAATAAAAAAGAAAATACTTTAAGGCCATGTCATTCATCTCTTCTAATTGAGGCTCACAAAGATGAACCTCAAGATGGGAAAAGAGATTATTGGCAAACTGGATGGCACCTCCATCAAGGTTACTATAAAACCTCCAGTGTGCAAAACGGGCAAAGCTTAAGACTAAAAGAAAATCATTTGAATGAGATCTTCTCAGAGCCCAAATAAGAGGGCTCCTCAGAGAGACAACTTTTATAGAAAAATAAGCTAAAGGGAACCATACAAAGATTTCTTAGTTTTTAGTCTCTGAGACGCCACTTCCCTCTTTGGATTTTGTCATTGTTACATGCTTTGCTCTTTTGGTTACCTGTCTTTCCCTCTTCTCCTTGTCCTACAGAACATTTGTGAACTGTAAGTCTCACAAAGGCAGGGATTGTGTCTGTCTTATTCTTCCTGTTAACCCTAGCAGCTGGCATAGTCGTGATATACAGCAGGCACTCAATGAATATTTATTTAAAGAATCGATAGATAAGACAAAATGGCAACAAGACCCTTTCCTTTATTTTTAGTTCAACTGACTGTGGCCGGAATTTTGTAAACATACACACACGTACACATAAAGAGAAATAGTGAAATTTTAAAAAGGACAGCTTACAAAGTAGAAGTTCACATTCTCATAGTAGATAATGAGGTTGCCTGCCAAGGACAGGCTCTGTTCTGTTTCACACCCTGTCTGCGCCTTAACCATGTGGCCTCCCTTGGCAGGGGCCATATTGTTTTATGCTTCCTAGGAACTAATCTAATTCAAGCCTTTTACAAGTCAAAAATAAATCAAAACCAAAACTCTTGTCTGTTCTAAGTCACCCATGGCCCCTTGGGACCTCCCCAAAATTTGCAGCTCATTTGTAAAGCAGCAATGATAGCATACTGATCTTTTTTACAACTTGCCAATTGTGCTTACTGGTTCATGTTTTTTGTGTTCCCGGAGAAAGGGGAAGTGGATGAATGCCAGGTTGTTACCATGAGTATCCAAGAGCAGAACAAACCAGGGCAGGCAAGAGATGTTCTGGCATCCCAAGCACCAAAAGCAGGGAAACCAAATTTGTTGGCAAATGTGAGACATAAAAAAGTTGGAGACAAAGACCAGAGGCTCTGGAGAAAGGTAGAAACTGAAAGTTAGCGAATACCAAAAATAGAGACAGAAGCAAAGGAAAAGAGACAAGAACATTGCCACGATTGAGGCCACAGACCCACCTAACATTTGTCCTTTATTGGCTACTGTTTGAGCAATGTGCTGATAAATTGTCTAATTTAAAGTTACGAGGCCATAGACAAAACCCCTCCACACTATGTCTGTGAATAGTCTTGAGATTCATAGCTTTGGGATATTAACAGAGCTTGAATTTCTAAAAACAATATAGTTGAGGCTTTTACCAAGATAAGAGGAGGGGTATTCTCTACTCACAATACCTCCTTTGGCTTTACAACTTACTCAGTGAGTAGAGGTTCCAGATTTTTTTCAGGAGTCCTATTCTTCATCCAACAAAAGTTTTAAGATCACTGACCTATGTCTGATGTAATAAAAGTATAAGTTTATAGCTGGGGTATAGAGAGTTTGGCTACATAGGTGAAAGATAAAACAACCTTGAAAAGAAACTGCAAGGTCTGTTGGTGGTATATGCCAATAGAGACCACCAGCATGTAAGACCAGATCTCCATGGACTCAATTACCACGGGAAGTGTTCTAAAATAGAAAGTAAAATTGAAGGCTAACAGAAGCTTGAGGTTGATACTCAACAAATGCCATAAAGAGAAACGGAAAATTAAAAAATAAGCAAATGAACTTTGAAGAGGAGTTCAAGGATAATGGGTAGCTCAAGATGAACATTGAAAATTGTAGAGGGGATGGGTTTGTGGATAATGGTCTCAGCATTGACTCTCCAAATCATTAAAAATGAAATGGGAATTCTTGTGATATAAAACACCCTAATCTTATGGGTTTTTAAGCTGAGAGTATATAAACTTTCACCAGGGATTCCATAGGGGAGATTCTTTATTGGATGAGGTAGAAAATGAAGAATGCTATATTAAGTTAGTTGCAAGGCACAAAGTTCCATTCAGGCTAACTCATGTTTGCTATAAGGATAATTGTGGCAATAGGTAAAGAAAAATTTGCCAGATATCCAAGAATAGAAATTTCAATATGACCATACCTAAATAACAAAAGGTTATTCTGAATTTGTTGATTTTAGTCTCAGGTAGCCTATCATTAATGTGAATAAGCACTAAGCTACTTACTCTCTCTGCCTGTTTCTCTGTCTCTTGCTTCTCCTCATATTACTACCTGATTTCCTTTTCAACCTCATTCTCTGCTTATCTATAATTTCTGCTTCTTCATAGTTTTGTTGTTGTTGTTGAGAGACAGAGTCTTACTCTGTTACCTGGGCTAAAAGTGCAGTGACCCAATCAAAGCTCACTGCAGCCTCAAACTCTTGGTCTCAAGCAATCCTCCCCCCTCAGCCTCCCAAGTAGCTAGGACTATAGGTGTGCACTACTGTACCTGACTACTTTTATTATTATTATTATTATATTATGTAAGGATGGGGGTCTCGCTATGTTGCCCAGGCTGATCTTGAACTCCTGGCCTCAAGCAATCCTCCTATCTCAGCCTCACAAAATACTGGGATTACAGGTATGAGCTACTGTGCATGGCACCTGGTGCCTCATAGTTTTAAATTACTCATAACTTTGCTCACTCATGTCTATCATGGTCCTTCTGTATATTCCCACTGTTCACAATATGATTTTTCTACAATACAGAGAAGTACTGTACCAAAAGGGAACTGATTATCCCATAAATGTCATTGTCTTGATGAGCTTGTATAATAGCACAAGCTCTAAGCTATATCATAGACTACCAATTAGCTTAAAGTTTGCCTGCATTTGGGTCGGATCCTCATATCTGATCCCAACAGCTGTAATCAGGGTAGGATCCAGCTCCTATAGTAAAGAATACAGCATCCCAGAGCTGGATCTTCAATATCCTCAGTAGGCAATATAGCTTTTCTCAGGAAAGAATGGTAGACATCTTGATTAACCTGTTTAGAACAGTAGGCAGGAATAAAATGTAATAAATAAGTCTCTAAGGTCTGTCTCAACTCAGTCTATAATTCAGACAAATGGAAGTTGGTATGCAAGGAAGATGAATACAAACACCCCGCAGCCATGCTTACAAGGGAAACTCACAGACAATATCAGAAAAGAATTCTGGTGCTCTTGCTAGAGGCACTACTATTACCTTACCCACCATCTGGGTCATTTCAACAACAACTAAACACTGAGAGAGTAAGGTTTTGCCCATGAGTGATAAAAGACATTCCCTTTTCCCAGAGACCAAAATAAAGAGGCAATAATCAAACCCAGCAGCCTGATATTTCTGTCTGGTTAATATCTCAGACAGAGTGAAGAAGGGGACAGTGGGCCAGACTTGGCACATGCTCTCACACTGAGAATGCAAGCCCAGAATATTATTCCTAGAAAGCAACCCAGTGGGGATCCTCTGTGAGAAAGTGAGATATAAATTATTCATTTTCTGTTCTTTGTCTATTACCTCCAGCAAGCCTGGTTCTGCAGAGGCAGACAGAGCACAGAAGAAGTTATGATGACAGGGTGCCATGCACTGAGCTCAGCTGAAGATAACTGTTTCTCAACAGGTGTGCATGCCACAGAGGACTGCAGGCAGCCTGGATGATAGTAGGAGGAGAGGATAGTCACTGGTCTGATTGAGAGGCAGGCCCACAAATGTGCCATGGCTTGGCCACCTACTGAGTGGGCAATTCCTTCAATTCTGTAGAGTTCAGTTTTATTAGCTGTAAAAAGAGGGTAATCTGAAGGTGCTCTGTAAGGGCTGGTTTTGGAAAAGCACATGACCAAGGCTACAATTCCCTCCTGACCATTCAGGCTCCCTGGCTCAGGGGAATGCTTTAAATACAAGAAAATATCAACTGCAACCTTGGGAGTCTCAAAAGGGAGCACTCTTAGGATAGCATAACACTAGAGGCAGTGAAAAAATTCACTTTTGAAGAGTTACTGCAGCCTGCAGAAGGATCTGGACCAGCAAAGGGATCACTGCAATCGTATCCAAGGATGTGTCAAACCAAGAGACCATTTTTCAACAACAGCAATACCACGTGGTCATGACAGAAGCAACATAGGTAGAACCTGGAACCTGCCACCGGACTAATCATTTTTTTTTTAGTTTTCTATTCTCCTGCAGTTTAGAAATAGGACTTGATTCTTTCCAGGTAGGTGAAAATCTTGGAGAATTTATGGAGGGAAATCTCGGATTAACCCAGTGATGAACCTAAATATTAAAAAAAAAAAAAGAAATAACCTTTTTCACACCAGTAAGTTGCTAAAGAGGATCATGTAAGTTTCATTTGATAATTCAGTGTCAGCCAAAGTAGCTTCATGACTTCTACCTACTCTGAGAGGCTCAGGACGCTGCTACAGTCCCTAAAAGGGCCTCTAGACTTCCATAGCTTCTTTTAGCAGATTTGCCTTCCCTCTACACCTACAAGAGCCTTTGTCCAAATCAAATCTTGCCCAGGTGAGTCCAACTGCTAACTGATCTGTAGATTTCTTGCTAACCCAGCTCCAGTTCAAACAATCACCTTCTGGCTATCAAAATAATCTGGTTAAATATTAATAAAACAGAGAGAGGAGACTGAGGACCTCTGCCTCTTAGCCATCTTTATAACCAGCTAGTCATGTTGCCTTTATGGCCTCCATATGTTAAATATGAGACACCTATCCTGAGACCCAATAGGGTCAATGATTAGTGAGTGCACAGGAGTTTAAAATAGTGTTAACACAACAATTGTGTTAACACCCTCACTTGACAGGTTCCTGTAGAGTTCACCCTTCATTGCCTAGTCAAATCTTTTATACAAGGAATTTTTGAGTAAACAGCATTATCAAGACAATTATGGACTGTTTTCACAAAAATGTGGTGTTTGCCTGAAGTTTTGCATCATTTGCTCTTCTCTTGGTGCAGGACCAATCAGGGTACATCGTACTTGAATATCTATGGACTACATCAGGAGTCTTGTGATAGTTTCATTAGTAACCTGCCATCCACCTTAAGACTGTCAGGCTGTTTGTGAATATTCTCCAAGAAAAGCTGGATTTGATACTTGGGTCACTTTCATCCATCTTGAAGAGCCTACTTTCTCACAAACACACATGTATCCAGATTCATGAATATCTATTTATTTCTATAATATCTTGAGGGGTTTGCTCATATCTTTCAATTAAAGTCTTAGAGATTTGTTTTGCAGAGGATTTATCATTATTTCTTGGATTTAAAAAAAGGAGAATTATAATTGGACACTTTAATGTATAGTTATCACAAGGGGGAGGACAGGATGAGAAAAACAGAAATAAATATTTACAAATCTACCCCTAATATTAGAAAACCACACAAAATGATGCTAGTTTGTTCATTCAATAACTACTAAAAACATACATATGTACATGTGTATATCTATAAATGTGTGTACATACATGTAATTGTGTGCATCTCTCTATGTAGAATAAGTGACAGTACCTGCCCTTGTGCTCACTACCATTGGGGAAACAAGTGATGTACTAGAAGTCTCCTAATCTTCCATGGAAATAGAGTAGAGGCACTGAAAAGGAGCTATCAATTTGGCCCCGGGGTGTGGGAATGGAGAAAAGAAAGGATATGGTATGAAAATTTCAGAGAAGGTGGGGCAGAGAAGTTGAGTCTTAAAGAAAACATTGTTTCTCACTAAGCAGACATAGATGGAAGGCAAACACCCTGACAGGTTACAGTCTATGGGTGGGTGGTTCATCAGCATTAGATGAGTAGGAAGATCAGGTCAAGGAGAAAGATAGGATTGGGAAACAAAAAGTAAAATTATGGGAAAGCTTGAATGCCATTCCTTGTGTTCCCTGGAGAACCTTGGATTTAATACTTCGGTGACATTCTGAGTCCCAATTCTGATTGGCTCATAGTTGCTGCTCCAAAATACATGGTGAGAGGGATTCTGGGAAGTTTTCTGAGCTCTCAGAAGAGAGCCATGATTGCTCATACCATGAATAGTCCATGTCTAATGAACGCAGGAGCTGGGCATGGCAACACAGCTGCCAATATCGATCATTGCAGATGAAACAGGCTAGACACGTAAAAAACATGCCTTGGCTAAGGGACAAGAAAACACAAAGTCATCAGACTTGCTCACTCGAGAAACACTAAGCCCTTAATTTGCCAGGTTTGGTTTTACATGTAGCACCTATGACCGTGCAATTTTAACTATATTCTTCCAGGTGATTAGTTTCATGACTCTTGTTGGTGGCATATCACCATTTTCCAGGCATTCCTGGAAATACTGAAATTCAAGACCAATATTCTCTCCAGAAAAGTCTATTAAAATGTTAAATGGAATGAAATTTCTAGGTAACCCATACATTAAACAACAGTGTCTATGTTACATATAGACACGAATATTAAAGAGCCAGCTCAGCTAATAAATGTCAGTCACATCACTCTCATGCACTACATGCTTTTCCCAGAGGAATTTTAAACTATGTACTACTTCCTAATTTAGCTTTCAGAGTATTCTTGTTAGCTCGCCTGCCTTCTTCATCCATTTGTTTCCCCAAGAATCATAGGTACAGAGAACCTATTATATGCCAGGCTCTGTGATCCTCCCGGTAAACAGATCTAGAGCTAGCCCTCTGGGAGCTCAAATTCTAAAGGGAAAAATAGACATGTAAACAAGGAATTGCATTTTCTACTGAATGCTCAGTCTCCAGATTTTTCTAAGGCCCATGTTAGCAATAGCTTCACAAAGATTTCTCATTCATTCTTTTTCTTTCAACTATATGAGAACTTAACTCATTTTGTTGCAGTTGCCATGATTTTTTTTGTGTTCTCTTCTCTTTAATATCTCTAGAATATTTTCTTTACTTTTTAGCCTTGGAAGTAACATCCAATCTCTCATTGAGATTATCTCCCCAGCTAGTCTTTCAAAGGCCTTTCTCTATGTGATTTTTATTATTATTATCTCGGGCCTCATATAGATGAATGTCAAGTCCAAACCCCTTATTCTCTCATCTTGTTCTTAGCCCTGTTGGACTAGATGCTTGCCTCTGATGTCTCTGGGACTGTCCTTTGAATTTCCTCATGGAATCTGCTTTAGATGTATCTCAACTAACTTCCACAGCCTCATAATACCTCAGGTAGAATGCTTCAACCAGCATGTCCCTTGAAATCCAACACCAATGTGGCCTGTTTGATACCCTAAAATACAAGGATTCAGAAACTGGGTAAATTGTAGCTTTATTAAAAGACTGATGACTACTTTATTAAGTGTTTTAGAAACAATTAAGCCCCCAAACTGATATTTATCAACAGTGAGCTCTCAGGTATGCCTGGCTTCTAGGTTCAAATATCTGAAGTAAATAAAAGAGCAAAAACTTATTATCAAGTTCTATTAATTATGGAGACCATCTCTTTTATTCACTGTTTCCATTTAAATTGCTTTATTTTCCCTGCAGAACTCATACTTCAAAAAGATCATATTTTTCTCAAAGTTTCTGTTGCAAACCTGTGACTAGCAGGAATCCCAGCTGGACATTTAGTCTTTTTCAACATCTTAGTCTCTTTAGCCAGATTTGGTCTGCCTCTCCTGAGCTCAACCTTGCGTCATTCAGAAAAATCATTCAAATAGCTTTCACCTCAAAGTGGTTCATTGAGAGGGTTTTGTCCCCCCACAGAGACTGATGTCTGCTCTGATTAGCATAGAATCCAGCCGGTTCTTTTTCTATGATCAAGGACAACTTTTTCTTTCCACCACTACCAAAAGGTTTATAATCTACCAGCTGGAAACATTTTCTCTAAAAACAACAATGTTAAAGTCTACGGGAGTGGTGTTATAAAGAAATATCTAGCACTTCCTCAGAGAAGCTTACATTATATCCAGACCTTGATTCAGAATGTGTTCTGTTCTGTTCCAGAGATGTACAAAAGATTTAGCAGAAAAGCAACCTTGCATGATGGGGGAGCTGCAAGGCCATACCCCCACATAAGGAGAGGTCTACAATTGGAAGCATACAAATCACAGAAGTTCTTTCAACCACTTATGTCCAAATCTTGCCTTCACAACTCCGAGTAATGATCTGTTATTCTATTGATTCAGATCACAATGGGGAGTCAGACTTTTCCTGAGCAGAAAAATGAGAAAAAAATTTTTATAGCAGCTAGTCTTCAAAGAGGTCCCACATGAACCAAATCTTCTAGTATCCATGCCTTTGTAAGATCCTTTCCCCTTGAATCAGGGGTAGATTTTGATTTGCTTGAGACCAGTAAAATATAGTACAAGGGATGATGCATGTCTTCTGAGGCTGAGAAGAAGTCTTGCAGTTTCCACCTTGGTCTCTGGTATGCTTACTCTGGAGGAAATCAGCCTTGTGTAACAAGTCTAACTTGTGAGAAAAGAAGTCACCTTGGATGTCCAGCCCAGTT
Organism: Propithecus coquereli; assembly: GCF_000956105.1. Taxonomy (NCBI): domain Eukaryota; kingdom Metazoa; phylum Chordata; class Mammalia; order Primates; family Indriidae; genus Propithecus; species Propithecus coquereli. The sequence goes on from NW_012148619.1 coordinate 8,753,226, forward strand.
GGGTCTTCTGATGGCTCTAGCCCTAGGTAACATCTGCAACGCATGAAAGGAACCAACCAAGAACTACCCAGCTAAACTGACTGTAGTCGCAGAAACATTAGAGATGATAATAAATCATTGTTGTAAGACCCTAAGATTAGGGCGGGGAGGAGCAGGGAGTGGGGTATGAAGAATGTGATTACACCAAAGTAGATAAAAGAAAAAATATTCTAAAAATTAGGGATGCTGACTCCAAATATTACATGGCATCTGCCCTGCCTTATACATGAATTTTATTTGAAAATATCAAAAACAAACGTGTATTATCTTAAGCAACAAAAAGAGAATTTATTGATTTAGGTAATTGAAAATCCGAGTTGTAGAAAATTTCAGCCATGACAGGACCTAAATCGTCAACTGATGGAATAGAATTGATCTCACTCCTTCACTTCTGCTCTTCAGTTCGCTCCACTCTAAAGCAGCCTGTTGCCATGTAATAGCAAAGCGGCCAGCAACAGTGCTATGGTTGAAGCTTACCCTTTGAAAGACCAAGTGAAAAGAGCTTTTCCTTCTAAATAATTCTAATATACATACTAATATACAGTATAGATAGGCTTGGCTTGGGCCACAAGCACATTCCTCAAGCCAGAGATGAAATCAATACTTTTCATAAATGCACGGAAGGAGGGATTTCTTTTTTTTTTTTTTTTTTAGACAGAATCTCACTCTGTTGCCCTGGCTAGAGTGAGTGCCGTGGCGTTAGCCTAGCTCACAGCAACCTCAAACTCCTGGGCTCAAGTGATCCTCTGCCTCAGCCTCCCGAGTAGCTGGGACTACAGGCATGCGCCACCATGCCCGGCTAATTTTTTCTACGTATTTTTAGTTGTCCGATTAATTTCTTTCTAATTTTAGTAGAGACGGGGTCTCGCTCTTGCTCAGGCTGGTCTCGAACTCCTGAGCTCAATCTGCCCGACTCGGCCTCCCAGAGTGCTAGGATTACAGGCGTGAGCCACCGCGCCCGGCCGGAAGGAGGGATTTCTTAAAAGAAAATTTGGGTACTTACATTAACTAGGATATCACCTCAGTTTCCAAAAATTAAAAATGACTTCAAGAAAAAATTCATTTCTCTCTCACATATAAGTTCAGTCAAGGTAGCATTTCTCTTCTTAGAAGGCATCAGGGACCCAGTATTCATTTATTTTGTTGTTCAGCCATTACTAATATATAGATCCCATCTTTTGGTTTAGAATGGCTGCTGCAGCTCCACCCTTCAGAGTCATATCCCCTCAAGAAGGACGGGGTAGAAAGGAAAAAGAAGGATATGTTTTTGTTTTTGTTTTTTTAAGAAAAGAAAATGAAAATCACACATACAACTTTGGCTCACATTTAATTCACCATAAGTGTGTCACTTGGCCATACCTAGCTGCAAGAGATTAAGGGAAATGTATTTATTGATGACTTCAAGCCCAACTAAAACTTCTGTTACTATGTAAGAAGATTTCTGGGAAACAACTAGCAATCTCTGATATATAAAGTTACCAATAGAAGAGTGTATAGGGGCAGAGTGGAAAAAAAATTATTCACTACAGAACACCTTTATGGAATTTTTATGCTTCTAAGACTTTTTTTGACAATACAGGATTGTCCCTTGAAAATTATTACCAGCGGCATTGATAGTACTAATGACCCTCCATTTCTCTAATAAGAGAGTCTGTGTGATACTTCTGGTTTTTTTGTTGCTTTTATTGTTTTTTAAAGTCTGTGCATGAATTTTTAATCAAAAAATAGAAAGTACAGCAATAGTAAAAACTGAATATATCCATGAACCTGACACTCAAAATTATTAAATGCTGTTATGTTTTAATAGCGGCTATGGACTTTTTCATTTTTTTTCAGCATATTATGGGGGTACAAATGTTTAGGTTAGGTATGTTGCCCTTGCCCCCCCACCCCCGAGTCAGAGCTTCAAGCATGTCCATCCCCCAGACAGTGTGCACTGCACTCATTATGTATGTATATACCCATCCCCTCCTCCCCCCTCCCATCTGCATGACACCCAAGGAATGTTATTCCTATATGTGCCTTTAGTTGTTGATCAGTGAAACTAATCTGATGGTGAGTACATGTGGTGCTTATTTTTCCATTCTTGGGATACTTCACTTAGTAGAATGGGCTCCAGCTCTATCCAGGAGTATACAAGAGGTGCTATATCACCGTTGTTTCTTATAGCTGAATAGTACTCCATGGTATACATATACCACATTTATTAATCCACTCATGTATTGATGGGCACTTGGGTTGTTTCCACATCTTTGCAATTGCGAATTGTGCTGTTATAAACATTCGAGTGCTGGTGTCTTTTTTACAGAATGTCTTTTGTTCTTTTGGGTAGATGCCCAGTAACAGGATTGCTGGATCAAATATTAGATCTACTTGTATCTCTTTGAGGTATCTCCATATTGCTTTCCACAGAGGTTGCACTAGTTTGTAGTCCACCAGCAGGGTGGGAGTGTTCCTCTCTCTCCGCATCCACGCCAACATTTATTGTTTGGGGACTTTTTGATAAAGGCCATTCTCACTGGAGATAAGTGGTATTTCATTGTGGTTTTGGTTTGCATTTCCCTGAAGATTAGAGATGTTGAGCATTTTTTTCATGTGTTTCTTTGCCATTATTCTGTCTTCTTTTGAAAAGTTTCTGTTCTTTTCTTTTGCCCACTTTTTGATAGGGTTGTTTGATTTTTTTTCTTGCTGATTTTCCTGAGTTCTAAATAGATTCTAGTTATCAGCTCTTTATCGGATGTGTAGCATGCGAATATTTTCTCCCATTCTGTAGGTTGTCTGTTTGCTCTCGTGTTAGTTTCTTTGGCTCTGCAGAAGCTTTTTACTTTGATCAGGTCCCATTTATTTATTTTTCTTGTTGCTGTGATTGTCTTTGGGGTCTTCTTCATAAATTCTTCGCCTAGGCCAATGTCTAAAAGAGTATTTCTAACATTTTCCTCTGGAATTCGTATAGTTTCACGCTTTAGGTTTAAGTCTGTTATCCACCATTTTTCACTTTTTTTTTTTTAGAAAATAAAATATTGCATAAATTGAAATCCCTGTGTTACATTCCCCCTGTCCCATTCCCCTCTCTTCCTCTCTAGATGAATCTCCATTCATGAATATTGTGTCTCAATGCATACTACCATACTTTCTCTAATAATAATAGTAATGATAGCAAACATACTTTAGTATTTACTATGTATAGACACTCTTACAAGAGCTCTGCAAATATTAATTCATTAAATCTTCATAGTAACCAAGATGAAGTTACCACTATTATCCCCATTTTATGGATAAAGAATCTGAAGCACAGAGGTTAAATAACTTTTCCAAGGTCACACAACCAGTAGTGTGGAGCCAGCATTCGAATCCCTGCATGCTGACTCCAGATTGAGTATATGCTTTTAAAATCACTGATAGCAAATTGCCACTCCATGATATGCCTCAAGAACAATAAGTGGCATTGTTTTGCTTTTCTCTAATTTCTATAAATGTTATCATTTGTAATATTCTGCAATATGACTTTGTCACAAAAAATTATACGTATCCTTACTGATAGAAATATATTTAATATGTTTATTTTAACTGCCATGAAATATTCCAATAGATAGGTATAACACAATTATATATTTCCTGGACTGTTTTTTTAAATGTTTCCCAAAAGTTGCTATTGGACAAAGTAATAATAGATTAAATGAACATTTGTTTAAAAGGTTTGATCTATATTAAATATCTTCAAGACATATGTATTACTGAAAAATTTCTTTCAAAATAAATAAGTAAAAGGAAAAATATTCCCTCCATTATCCTAAAAAGCCAACCACTGACTGGAAAATATTCCATCTAGACAACAGACGCTTTAACTATCTTTCCTAGAATTTGTGACCAAATCCAGGGCAGTGGATTGTTCTCAACCAAATCGAAAGTACAGATTTCTTTTTGAACATTACATTTACACTCAAAATCCTCTTTTCGCAGTTTCCTACACACCGGAAGACTATTTTACGCACTAACATAACTAACTATGCTGTTACTTGTATTTTAGTATCTGTACAATTTAGTAAATATTTATTAAACATATGTAATATATTAGAAATTCTCCTAGCAGTATATAATAAACCCTGCCTCCAAATTAGTGGGAGAATGTCAAGAAAAAATTAATACACAAAATAAAGCTGTCCCAGGGAATGTGCTTAATACAAAGCAACATTTCTCAAGGTAGAATTGTATAGAGTAAAGTTTCTCAAAGTACCTTTCATGAAGTATTAAAAGTTATTAAGTAAAGAAAAAGAAAAGGATGTTTCTTGGTCAAACAACATTGGAAAATTCTGAGACAAGCAAAGTTCAACGCATTCTCTCATTGCACAGATATAACAGTTTTAAATCTGGAATATACTTAAAAGAAGATTCAAAAATCAATAGGATCCCCAAGGAGGAGATCTAACAATTTTGAATTTAGGAATTCGGTGAGTCAGCAATCCTATTTCTGGGTATCCAAAAAAGTAAAATCACTATCTTGAAGAAATATCTGCACTCCTATGTTCATTGCAGCATTATTCACAATAGCTAAGATATGGAAACAACCTGTGTGTCCATTAACAGATGAATAGACAAATACACACACACACGCAATGAGATATTATTCAGCCTTAAAAAAAGAAGAAAATCCTGCCATTTTTGAAAACAGATGAATCTGGAGGACATCATGCTAAGTGAAATAAACCAGACACAGAAAGACAAATGCTGCATGATCTCACTTGTATGTGAAATCTTTAAAAAATGTCAAACTCATAGAAACAGATTATAGAATGGTAGTTACCAAGGCCTGGGGCATGGAGGAAAAGAGGAGATATTGGTCAAAGGGTACAAATTTTGACTTATAAGATGAATAAGTTCTGGAGACCTAATGTACAGCATGGTGACTATAGTTAAAAATACTGTATTGTGTACTTGAAATTTGCCAAGAGAGATCTCAAGTGTTCTCACCACAAAAAAAGGTAAGTATGTGTAGGGGTGGAGTGGATATGATAATTAGCTTTGACTGTGGTAATAATTTGACAATGTATACACGTATAAAAACATCACATTGTGTATCTTAAATATATACAATTCTTGTTTGTCAACCATATCTAGAAAAAAAAGAGGTTGATCAGTAGTGAAACAAATTTAGTAAAGGTATTAAATTAAAAGCTAGAGACTCTAAGATAGAAGCCAGGTATCAGAAACTGATCCAACTAAATAACATCTAAATATTATTGCCCAAAAGTTGTGTCATATAGCACTAGAAATGCAAGATACCACATACACAGCTAAATAAATTATTTTAATACTAAACCCATGAATAAATTTGGAAAATGTTTACTACATCATTCTTTTAAAAAATCTTTTAGAAGGCCCTTGAGCCTTTGAAAAGGTCACATTATATTTACAAAGTGGAAGAAATTAAAATCAATTCTCATCCCAATTTTCTATCTACACCTCCCAAATAAGTCTTGTCTCTGCCATGTAAAATAGAGTTCCAACTGTGAGTGTCAGTTGGGATTCAATCTTTCATTCAACCATGAAGCACTTATTGATCAAAACGCATTAAGACACAGAGACAAATAAATGAGGTGGAGCCCTGGAATGATATGTAAATAGTGTGCTAAGACTGTGGCCAGTATTAATGCCCTTATCATGAAGCTCCCTTTGCCAACTTTGAGACTCAAGGAATTATTTGCAAAAGTCCATAATAATCCTCTCTCACACTCCAGGAAACCTACACTAGAGGCACTTAGAGAAATTCAAGTGCTTTGGCAATTTATGCCTGCACATACTATTAAATAATACTATTTTGCATAGAAATAGAACTTCTTCATAGATTTATGAACAATCCTTTGGTCTCTTAAAAAGACTAAGATAATATTATATCAAAATATATTTGATAAACCAGCTAAATTAGGTGGCCTGACATGCTTTACTGTCCCAAATTTGGCATGTTTGTAGCTCCTCTGGGGAGCAAAATTGTTTCTTCATGGATGCACTACAGTATCTTTGATCCCGTCTCTTCATTTTTTCTCTCACTGTGTTTATATCCCTGGTGCTCTTTCCCAGGAGTTACCCTCGGCTCATGAGAGAATATCTCAGTTATAGAATTTGTGACTGGAAAAAAAAATATCCTAACAAAACATGCAATTTAATCTCCTTATTGTACAGATTAAAAAATTAAGATGAAGGAAGGCTAAGGGCTGGTCCAAACTTTCCAGAGCCAGTTAGAGTGTGGGGCAGGATGGTAAAGCAAGTCAGTTGTGCTGTGTCAGGTGCACGAGTGTGCCCACATCACTGGGATGAAATGGCTGAGATGTTGTCTAAGTTCCATGCTAAGAATTTTTTATGTTCAAGCATTGGAGGGGTGGTTTGTGCACAATCTGCAAGCTAGATAGTCCAGTAGCAAAATAACCATTTCCCGGCTCTTGATTTATTCAGAATGGGGAAGTGCAACAAATAAGTATCTATATTTTGGAGGGGAAATTCACATAGCTGGCTCCTTCTCCTCCTCCAAATCACAGATCAAACATTACACCTTCAAAGAGCCCTTCTTTGGCCATACTACTAAAATGCTCTCCATGGCTCTATAGCTTGTTATTCTCTTTGTTTCCTTCATAGTACATATTGCACCCAGAAAATCAATTCATTTACTAGTTTATTATCCTTCCTCCCTGCCATCCCCCACTGGAGTGAACAATCCTTCTCATTTATCTTTTTCAACATCGTGTGCCTGGTGCCTAATATAGTATCTGGTACAAAGAAGACACTCAATGTCTGAGTGGGTGAAGCCAAATCCAGATGACAAACGGGAGGGAAGAGGACCAGATAGCTGCAGGACCTTCTAGGGTTCCTGTAGGAGAAGGATGCAAGAGGAGCACTGGGGAGGACTTCCTGATAGAAGGGTAAACACCTAATGGAATGTGAGCAGTCGAGAAAAGGTCAGACAGCAGGAGCTGCACTAGAAGGGTATTAGATACATGCAGAGTGTAGTGGGAGGCAGCTTGAAGCCTCTCGTCAGAGGCCTGGGAGCTGAGCTCTTCTTGAGTCAGCTGGGTGGGAGTTGTCTACGGAGGTGTTATGCAGTTTGATCTTTGTTTAGGCTGTGAATAAAAATGTTTCTGAAACACCAAAATCCTTTTCTCAAATCTGTCTGTTGCTACTACCCGAGCCCCCTCATCCTCCACCCCGCTACCCCTGCCATTCCACAAGAAGCCACCACGACCAGAGAAGGAAGTCTTGGTCAATGTGAATCCAGCCATATTTCTACTTTTCCACAGTGCCTCCTCCGTCAGACGCCCTCTGCAGTTACTGGAATAACCAACTGGTGCTGTGCCGATGATTGCTGAGAAAAGGTATCTTGGGAGATCCCTGAAAGCAGCATGCCAGAATCCAGGAAAAGGAGATTTCAGGTCAGGTCACTAGGAAAGAAATTCATGTGCACCTTTCCCAAAAAGGACTTAAGGTTTTAAAAAACCTCCCTAGGGCAGAAAGTATGTCTGTTGTGGTAGTTTTCTGCACTGTCTCCTCCCCAGCAGACTAAAGACTTCACGTGTGTTGCTCAGACGTAAGCCTGTTTCGTCAGTATCCAAACCACTGAGCCCAGAAACTTCTGTTTTGCCCACCTCCAGCTGCATGCATTCCCCATACCAGCCCTCCTAAAAGGATAAACTAAACCTGTGGCTGAATAAAGAGGTAACAATTTGCAAATATAATAGCTGAGGGTGAATGAGACTCTGGAGTTACTGCAAATATGTAAACAATCAGGCGCTGTGTGATATATGGAGAAAGCTACAGCACCCTAGCCAGATGGAAAGAGTGAAACTGGGATGGAGACTGACTTTGGAACACAAAATTATGTAGTTTCAGGAGACAAAGCTTTCCTGACTATGCTGGGAATTGCACTGATACATCCCACACATCTCAGCTCAGCGCCTGAGCTGTAGTATGGCCATGGTCTCTGTGCTTCTCTTATTAACCGATGCCCTACGGGTTGGCCCCCAATATTCAACTTAAGAGTACTGTTTTCACCCTCAGGAACCCATTCTGTTTACAGACTCTTTATTAAATGAATTTCTTTTGCTGTGGGTTTATCTTAGAAACAGGTTTGGTGGAAACCTATTATGTGTCTACCAGACACTTTCTTTTGAAAACAGTCTTCCAATCTCCCCATCCCTCAATCTATTAATCTGATTTCTACAGAAACTCCCATGCTTCACCTTGTCTGACACTGGCCATAGTTGACTGATCCAAGTATAGACACCTGACCCAAACTGAGCCAAAGTTGTTGGCCCAGCTGTTCCTGAGAAACAACCATATTCATATTTTTGAGTTCCTTAGGATAAAGTTTTAATTAACACAGGAGAGAAGGAAAAGAAAGAATTAACATACACCTACCATGGAGTCATAATCAATGAGTAAAGATGTTTGAAAACAGTGGTTCACAACTGGGGGCTATTTTGCCCTCTCAGGAGAAACTTGGCAATGTCTGGAGACATTTTTTATCATAAATGTGCAAAAGAACCACCACAACGAAGAATTATCCAGCCCAAAATGTCATTGGGATTGCTGTTTCAAAACCTTGTTCTTAAGAAAAAGCCATCCATTCATTTATTTTAAAATATTTATTCAACCAACACCTATGAACTATTTATAATGATCTACACGTCGAGTTAGTAGCCAGGTAGACATGGGCAAATATGACAGTCATTGACCTTGAGTAGCTCACAGTCTGAAGGAAAAGACTGACAAACCAACCAACAGTTATAGAATAGTGAGGCAAATGTGCAATACTGGAGGTGTGCATAGTGGGCTAATGCAACTCAGTAGAAGGGCGTCTATCTAACTCACTTTGGGGAGATAAAGGACACTTCCTGGAGGAGGTGATGACTGAGTTGAGTTTCATAGGGTGTGTAGTGCTAAATGAGACGGAGAAGAGTGAGAGGTGAGAGAAAGTTTTCCATTTATAGAAACACGCATAGTTGCTCAAACACCAGTCTATCCATTCATTTAGCATTTATTCATTTCATAAACATATACTGAAAGAGGAAGTATAGCACAGTGGTTAAGAGTAGAGACTCTGCATCTGGATTTGCCTGGCTTCAAGTCTTAGCTCTGATACTTTCCAGCTGTGTAACCTGGGGCAAGTTGCTTAACCTCTGTGTGACTCCATTTCCTCATCTGTAAAATAAGGATAAATAACAGAATTTTCCTCCAGGGATCGTTATGCTGGATTAGAACATAAATATGTGTAAAGTGAATTCTAAAAGTGATTACCATTATTATCCTCACTATTATTCAGTGCTAGACACTTGCTAGGTCCTAGAGATAGAAAGGTAAATAACACAGGCCACTTTCCCTATCTTCATAAAGCATACCATCTACTGTGTAATATGTCTGTGCAGTAAAAGAACAAGTAAGGAATGCTTTCAAATTACACAGGAGGCAGCAGTTGACTAGTTAAGTCAAGGTATCAACCAACCCCAACATCATAGTGGTTTATCACACCATATGGGTTCTTCACATTTCTGCTAGATGGCTGGAGCTCTTCTCCAAGTTCCCCCAATCAGCAACTCAGACTGACAGAGCCTCCAACTGCCTGGATTTGGGCTCTTAAAGGCTCCTTCTCAGATGTGAGACACACTACTCCTGTTTACATTTCATTGGTGAAAGCAAGTTACATGACCACAACATACTTCAAGGTGGGGGGAAGGTGCAATCCAACCATGTGTCCAATAGGAGGAGAATGAAAACATTTGTAAATGGCCCTAATGATGGTCATAGCCATCCAACCTAGCATTGCAGGGTCAGAAGAACTTCTTTTGGGAAGTAATATTTTAGCTGAAAGCTCATAGTAAAGCAGGAATTAACGTGATACAGAATGGGATGGGATGATTCCAGGCAGCCTTGAAAAACTGTTTAGCCAGAGAGATGGCAAGAGAGGAGGCTGAGAGGTTGTCGGGGAAGATTGTATCTGATCTACCACATAAATGTGTAATAAATTGAATGTTATCTTGAAGCAAGAATTGTCATGAAAATGTTTTGAGAATTAGATTTTCACTTTAGAAAATGGTTCTGGTTATAATATGTAGAATGAATTAAAAATGACTGGATGGGAGGTGGGGATATCAGTTAGGAGAAACTAGCTGTAATACAGGATAAACAGGAGAGAAATAGATGAGTGGTGAGTAGACAGAAGCATGCAAATCTGAGGCATCTAGGGACTGGGAGCAGTGGAAAAAAGATGCTTGTTAGGTTTCTGATTTGGCAACCACTGGATGGTAGTTTCATTCATCAAAATGAAAATATAGGATGCAGAGTAGGCTTGGAGGAAAGATGAAGGGTTTTAGCCCTAGAGATATTGAGTTTGAGAAACTTCCAAGCTATTCAAGCGGAGATGAGCAGTTATTTTATAGGTGGGGAGGTCAGAAGGAGGCCTGAGAAAGAAAAATAGAGTTGGGGTATATCAGCATATGGATGTTAACTGAAGATACCGAGGTAATAATATTGCTTATTACAAAATAAAAAGAGAAGAAAGCATAGGATCCTCTAAAGTACACCAACATTTAAAGCACAAACAGGGGAAGAGGACCTCAGCAAGGAGACTAGGAAATATCTAGAAAAAGGGGGAAAACCCTGGGAGAGTGTGACACCAAGGAAGTAAAAGGAAGAGAATATTTCAGAGGGGAGTAGTCATTAGTATCAACCCTGCTAAAAGATTCAGACAAGAAAATATCAAATGGGCAATTTCTGATAAGAAAATACCAATGGGAAATTGGCAAGAAAAGAGTTCCCTGGCTGAGCTGTCAAGAGAAGTGTTAGTGTAATGGTGAGGGTGGGAGCCAGATCACGTTAGAAAGATGAGTAAGCAGGTGGGAAGGAAATAGAAAGGAACGAGTGTGACCAGATCTTCCAGGAGGCTTGTAGATGATCAGGAGGAAGGTTAAAGGGCTTCTACTTTGTGTTAGGTCATGAAATTAAATCTAAGACATTGTTCTTGTCTTTGAGGAACTTAAAATCCAGCAGGATATAATAGCACATATCCACAAAGAAGAACAAGGCAAAGAGACACCTGAGCCAGGTAGCATGGAGTTCAGAGGAAATAGTTCTCACTGGTGGTTCGAACCTTCAGGGGAAGCCTCAAAGAGGCAGTACCACTTAATCTGGCCCCCAAAGAAAGAGTAGAACTTAGAAGCATGAGGGTATTCCTGGGAGGAAGAAGAAAGTAGATAAAAGCACGGGCAAGCAACAGCATTTGAGGAACAGAAAGTAGTCTATTTTGGCTGGAGCAGAAAGGTAGATTTAGAACGGGTTCACATATCATCTGTTTTATAGTTTTCAAAAGGTGCCTTGGGGAGCCCTGGAATTTATACAGAAATGACACGAGTGAGTTTTCTAGATCAGAGGTGGTAAACTATGACCCTTTGGTCAAATTCAGCCTGCCAGAAATTTTTCTAAATCGCTTTTTACTGGAACACAACTTCACCCACTTATTTACATACTTCCTATGACTGCTTTCCACACTTCTACGGCAGACTTGAGTAGTTGAGACAGAGACTATATGGCCCCAAAAATCAAAAATATTTCCTATCAAAAGTTTTCCAACCCCTGTTCTAGGTAGTGGAAGCCATTCTGTTCGTATGATATCCTTTTTATTTATTTTCACCATCATTGGTAGAAACTTTTGTATAATGAATTAGAAGGTCTTGTGCAGACAAATGATGATGACAGTGTTACATGAACCAAGGTTTTCTGCATCTCACCACAAATAAAATGAAAGAAACACCTTATATTCTTTCTTTTCTTCTAAAATAAATTATAAGCAAACATGATTTAACTTTGCTGAGATGATGCCATATAGCATCGTCATAAACTTAAATTATCAGCCTAGATTATAGCACAGCAGTGACTTCAAGAAAGCTACTTAGTGCCCTCTTATCTCTAACTTTACTTTGTGTCTGGCACAAGGGATGATTACACTTGCCTGCCCACTTTGTACCCTGACAGGGCTGTTTTTAGCTCAGTCCAGTGGTAGCAGCATCATTTTGGGAAAAGCACTTAATTACCAGGAGGGCCCTGCAAGGATAATTTTCCCTGCCATGGTATGCAGTGATGAATGTGTTGAGATTCAAGTGTCCAGTATGCAGAGCCTAAATTAATGAGCCTCCGTGTTGAGATTAGTAACACATGGAAGCCACCCAGAAGCAGTCTTTGCAAAAGAAATCATCTTTTGTGGTATTAAGCCCTTGCTATTTTGGTGTTACTTGTTACTGCAGTATAACCTACCCTATCTTGATTAATATCATGGCCTCATGGAGTCTTTATCTGCATAAGAATGCTTTCTTTATGCCATACAGTTTCAGCTTCATATACTTTAGATCTGTTCAACCTTTGAAATATATTTTCTTTTTTCAATATCAGATTACCATTTTAAGCAGTTATCAGTATGTCCCATACTCACATTCACTTATAATTTGCTACTCCTAATATTATATAAGCTAAGAAAACAGATACTTATAATTATTATAGTCATTTCTAAAGTAAAATTAATTGTCTCTGAGAGGAGATTTTTTGTGACTAAAATGTTTTAGTAGCATGTGTCCTGTGACATCCATTTTGACCATTCAGAAATCCTTTTCCTTCCGTTCTTGTTTTGGGTGGTATTCTAAATAAGAGAGGCTACTGACCACTAATTTTTGGATAAGACGTGTATGGATTACTGTGTTTAATAAAACTGCATGGGATTATTCTAGAAAATTTCAGATTTATTTGTAGGTAGGTGTGATGTGTATGTGTATATATATATTTTTTTTAATTATTTTTCCACATCCATGGTACACCTTTACTTTGTATATATGTCTGGCTTTTCAAAATAGACTTGTTACCTGCCTCTAATACCTATCTCAGCTACAAATTTTATTATCTGAGGCAAAATTATGCTATCTTTTTTTACTCCTCCCTTACTATTTCCCCAACAGACAATGAGCCACAAAGCCTTATTGATTCTACCTCTAAAATATGCTTCAAAAGTCTCACCTTACAGATAAGACCCTTCATAAATTGGCACCATCTTACCTGAAATGGACATTGCCATTTTTCATATCCATATCTGATCCCACATATTTGGGTAATAGCAACCAAATTTGATTTCGGAAATCTAAATTTCCTCCATTGGTACAGCCTGATAGGATTCTTTGTCAAGGATCTCTATTCTCTTCAAGCCAAGAGGTGCCCAAGTTGGCCCAATCAGATGCTATCTCACTGAACTTTGATGTTTAAGGGAAATCATTGAACGTGGTTCATCTCACGAGGCTGCCTAAAGAGGCCACCATCAATTTCCAATGCCCCTGCCTTTCCTAAATCTTGGCTCTTCAGTATTTCCTATGACTCTGTGAGTAGCACCAGAGCTTCCAAGAAATTGTGTGCATGTATGTGTGTGTATGCTTGTGAATGTATATGTGTATTTGTGTATGTTTGGCCTGAATTATTTCATCAGTTTCTGTTGCTTATAACCAGAGAATTCTAACTGATATACTGCCTTCCAATCTCCTCCCAGGCCTCTTCTCACACCTCCTAGATTCCAGGACTATGAGAAGTTGAACAGTTTCCACAGCATGTGATACACTTCCATTCTTCATGCACCTGTCCATACTGTTTTCTAGTCCCTTAATACCCTTCCCTCATTCCTGGAAAATTCCAGGTCATCTTTCAAGTGTTAGCTCAAAAATGAGAGTATGTCTACTTAAAACCCTCCTCCAGCCCTAACAGGCAAAATTAAGCATCCATGTCTTTATGTACCCACAGCACTTCATACATTTTTCTAACTTACAACATGGTATCATGGCTAGTGATTCACATGTACAACTCTTCCAGGAGATGCTGAAATCCTCAAGGACACATAGCCAAAGTTCAACAAACGTTTGTTGACTTGAATGAACAGAATTATATTTAGAGAGAATAGAGATTTTTTTTCAAAAGATGGATCTCATTGTGTTTATTTTTGTTTATATGGTTTAAAATTTTCAATCCTGTATCTCCTTTTGAAAATTGTATCCCATTAGTGCTTTATATAGTTTAGAATTAATAACTGATGAGAAGTAGAATGCAAAAATAGTTGCCCCACTTCTGTTTCTCCTGAGGTTCTCTGCCTCTCCCTTTTCCACTGACACATCACATTTCCATGCCATTTTTTGTTCCCTTCCAAGCTCCCTTGGCCTCTATCTTTGCAGAAATATGCAATGATCCATTATGCAATGAGCTATATTGTATAACAGACAGGATTTCCCTCCTCTCCTGAGACCATGTGGAAGAGGAAAAAAAATAAGAAATCCTCAATAAGACTCCTAATGTGTATGAAGGACAAGATGCAATCCCTTAGAAAATTCTGGAGATGGATACAATTTGGCTCCTCCTGGTATATCACCAGTAAATTATTCAATAAAAAAGGCATAAAGAAGAAAATGCCAGGAGTCCTGTCTACCTTCCTGAAAAGATTGATCCAAAGCCCCACTTTTTCAATTGCTCAAATGAATTAACTTTAATCAAGAAAGCAAAATGCTAATCAAAATGAGGAGGAGATATAATGGAATTAGTTTTCTCTTTGTATTATTTAATGATACTTACTCTAACTTGCCTTCTGTCCTCCATGATTGACCGGCAAGCGTCCTACTTTCAAGCCCACTACATCTCTTAACCAGGAAACCTATTGCCCTTTGCCTACCAAGAAAATCCTCTCCATCCTTGTTTACTCATTTTTAAGACTTAACCCCTCACTCGTCTGAGTCTCCACAGTGATGCAAACACATCTCCATGTCATGTGTATTTTATCTTTTGATCTATTTCTCCCTACTAGACTCTGAGCTCCTTGGTAGCTGAAAGAATATACCCATCACGGTCTCCAACATATAGTAGATATTCCAATATTTATTGGTTGAATTAACAACTACTCACTTCCAAAATAAAGCCACAAAAGCTTATTGCTGAGGGAAAAGTAAGTGTCCAGTTAATTGTGACATACATGTCTTTCCTTCCTCCTTAGAATGTTGAAGGAAACCAAAGTTAAGTTTCACCATGCAAATCCACTTCTGTGCTTGGTACCATGGATACACAGATAGAGTCTCAAATTTGAAAGCTCACAGTTTAATGAGGGAGAAACCTCCAACTGGTAAATGTTAAGAAATAATAACGGGGGTAAAGTGTGTTTATTTAAACCTTTGATATTATAAGAAAATAAAATTGGTATCTCTGAGGCCCACTAAAAAACACTTAAAAGTCACATAAATAAATGGGCCTTACAGTGCCAGAGAGAGTTTCACTGGTATTCACCATGCCAATGAGAATCACGGTATCTGGATATTAACACCAACCGAAGCCACAGGAAATTTCTCTATACACACATAAGAGCATATAAACAGCTAATCCACAAAAGTGTTATGCACACAAACAGTAAATGACAAAGGATAAACATACACTTATTTCCAACTGGTTCTGTTTAGGGAAGAAGAAAAATGAGGTCAATGGTTTCACTCAAAAAGCTGTTCTAGGTTAAGCCTTTCTAACATGAACATAGATAGAAATTGTTTTTTTCAGCCCAGATTCCAACAGCTTTAAAGAGCTTTTCTCTTTAGAGGGTAACATTAATTTAAGGGCTCTTTCAACCTATACAATTTCCCAACTCCTAAAATTGATCATAGGAGTAACTTAATTCCAAAAGAAGATAGCATTTCAACAATGAAGGCAGGATAATAAATAAGAAATTGCTACATTATATTACTGGCCCTGAAACTAAAAGGCAATATGGCACTATGAAAAATGGATAGACTTTGGAGAGACACAGGATCTGGTCCTGGCTCTGTCTTTTCTTGGCTGTCATTTCTTGACTGTGGAACCTTGGGTATGATATTTAATTCCAGTGGACATCAACTCACCTTCATCTATAGAATTGAAATTGAAAAAATCCCACTTCCTAGAAGTTTATGAAGATTAAAATTACCTAGCCCAATAACTAACACATAGTTAAATATCAAGTAATGCATAGTCACTTTATCAAAGTATATTAATTGCTTAATTAAAATTAGTTTACTTATTTAATTACCATTTTGGATAATGAATACCAAAACATATGGAAGATATTTCTATTGTTCCTGATGTAAGGATATAAGGACATAGCAAAAGAAAAAGTTAGGGATGAGAAAAAGACAGAAAAGGAATAGGTTGAAAATGAACATAGGAGCATCTCAATAGCACTGGAGCAGGAGAAGGAGGTTTATAAACATGTCAGGAAACTAAAAATTTCACAGTCCTAGGGAGAACATATAAAGAGGCTACATAAAAGGACAAATTTTTGAACATTCCACTTGACCTTTCACTCTACCAAAGGATATTCTTCCTTCCCTCAACAATATTCCTCCAAATTTCCTGCAACGACGGTGGTATAAAAAAAAGATAAATCTATTTTTGTAGCCACAGACAGCCACACAGATGGATGGGAAACCCCTCTGGATAGATGTAAGCTGTGTGTTGTTTTGAATAGCATCAAAGAAGTAGTAGAGGCAATCGCTTTGTGGACCCAAGTGAAATAGACATCCAGAATTTCTATGTGGTGATACGTTTCTGCTTCAAGGCCATAGAAAGGTGAGGAATAGCAGTTCCATGAAGGGAACATAGCACACTGTGAACTCTCCTGCTATTTTAACTTGAAAGAGATGCAGAATCATCGCTCTCAGCAGTGGTGTCAAGAGCTCCAGGATTTGGAGGAAGAGAAAACCGGGTTCAAATCCTTCCTAAGCTACTTGGGAGCCATAAAAGATTGGGAACATTTTTTTGTGTATCTAAGTTGCAGTTAAATGAATAGAATAATAACTATCTCACAGAGTTACGATAGAGGTTAAATAACATAACTACGTAAATTGCATAGCACAGCCCCATAGTGCATAGAAAATATTCAATAAATGACAGTTTTATGGTTTTGCATAGAAGAAAAAAGAAGAGAGAAACATGGTTATTTGTCCATTCTGTATCTGGTACTAAATCCTACAGAATATTACAGAAGACTGAAGATGAGGCTTCTCAAAAATGAAAAATCTGATACATAAATCTACATCAGTTACAGTATATACCAATAAGGCCAGAGGATGTATTTTCCGCAAGGGCTACCAAAGAATACTGGGCTAGAGGAGTTTCACTGGGCGTATCTTGAAAGCCACCCCATTTCCTTATGAGAGATGCAGTTGGGTGTGGTGATATTCTTCTGCCTCTACAGGGTGAGGTCCTGCCAGTTGTAGTAAGCCCTGAGAGGGAGCTTTCCAAGGTTTCCAACATTACTCTAGAATTCTGGCTTAATTGACATACATATTCACAAAAACTGTCACCTGAAAATGACATATAGGTCTGAGTACAAATCCATGGTATGCCACCAGCCACTTCACTTCATTGTCATCAGATTATGTTATAATGATTAGGCAGAACATTTGCCAATCTCTTGGCAAATGTGCAACAGTGTCAGTCTGTGGGCATCTCCTCCTTACAGCACCTAAGAAAGCCAGAGTGTGCCCTGATGAGGACCTGATAACCTCAGCTCTGTGGATGGCTGAGGTGGGTGATCCCCACAGAACATCAATAGATAGGAAGACCAGACATTGGGGAATCAGAGCACTTAACCATGTGAGCTTTGGATGAAGTCAAGTGTCATCTAAAAGCCTCAGTTTCCTCACTTACCAAAGCTGTTGAGGAAATTACAAAATCAAACTCAGGATAAGAAACTTATACAACAAGATGGTTTCCATACTTGGCTAGTTTATGTTGGTGAAAATACAGGAGTACATGTAAGAAGGAGAGTAGAACGTGATTCTTTCATCTGAATATATTGATTAGGTACATATACCAAAGACTCTAGGTTAAATGTGTTAACTCCAGCAACCAAGGGAGGTTCTAATTATTGGTTTGGTGAATAGACTGAAACACAAATTCCTCAGTTTCCATGCTAAATGAATTTGAGATGCCTTAAATTCCTGGTGTAACATAGAAAAAGTAATGCAAAGACATGAGGGACTGAAATACTGAAATGGATATTTTCTATGTGATTCATCCACAAAACCCTAAATATGTTTCCCAAGAGGCCTCAGAACTCCTATTAATGAGACCATTAAGATATACACTGATGAGAAGCACACCAGTACCGTTGAAAATTATTCTTGCAGCTGTTCTCTATAAGGCAGAGAAGTTGTTGGGCGATACTTCAGTGGAAACAGGCTCCTTAATTCTAGGATCCTGAGGGTGGCAGATATCAAGTGGCCATTAAAAATCAGAAGCAGTTTTTGTATGGTCACCATAATAATGAAAAAGCTGGAGGATTAATTGAAATGATTTATACTGACAGGAATCTTTAGTATTGGCTAATTGATCAGGGGTTCCTGGCTCTGAAACAGAAACAAACAAATTCTATTTGACTGACAAAACCAAAACAACTCCAAGTCCATCAATCAGAAGACTGACTTAGGACATCATAATAGAATAAAATCCCCTCATCTAATTATCAGTTTACTCCTTCAGAACCACTGAATGAAGAAGAGGCTAGATATCTTCAATAAAGGACCCTACAATAAGATCAAAATTGTATACTGAAGGGTGAATCTGCCTCCTGTACCTTCCCAAGGGATCTATGACCATTAAAGGAGCAAGGCGGAAAGCAAAAAACCCAAACTGTTCAGGAACTATGTAACACTGGATCTGAATTCACACTATTCCTTGAGTCCCAGAGTCCACTGTAGTATTTGCACAGAGTGGAAGCTAATAAGGATCAGGATATTAATGAAATTTGGACCAAAACCATTTCTATGATGAGCAGAGCAAGATTCAGAAGCTGTCTTGTGGTTATTTTCCTGGTTCTTCATTATGAGTTAGAATTGATATCAGCTACCAGAATCCTCACAAAAATATATGGTAGAAAGGCCCAGTAGAAACATATACTCTACCAAAAAAAGTAAATATAAAGTAATGCCAAATCTCTGGAGGAATCATACAGATTAGCACTATTAAATACGCAGGAATAGAGATTTTTAAAACAATCTCATCTAACTCTAGTGTTTGGCTGACACAGAGGAGACATGGTACTTAAAGACTGATAGTGGATTAAAAAAAATTTATCAGCTATTGATTCTGTCCACTGTTGTTCTCCTAAGTGTGGTCTCTTTATTAGAGCAAATTTATTCTGCCCTTGTAACCTGGTAACTATAACACGGCTATTTTTCTTTTATGGAAGGTGGCAGGCAGAGGTGAGGGATGTTGTTCTCTATGAAGAGCTTACTGACTGAGTAGGAAAAAACTTAGACTTGATTTACAGAAGTCACTACATGAACAATATTCTGGCAGAATTCATAAGTGTTTTACCATGGCTCTGTAAAGGAGTAGAGTAGGGAAATTTTTTCCATAGGTGTCGAAAGAAAGGGACATCTCTTGTTCACTCTGATGAGGAGTGGCATGATGTAAGGATCTATACTGTGTCATGGGCAGTGGTTAGTAGTTTGACCAGGTGATCAGTGGCTTCCAAGGAGAAGCCATTAGATTAGAGAACTATAACAAGGTGATTTGTGTTTCACATGAACATTCATCAAAAATCCCCACTACAGAATTGGCTCTTGATAAACAAATGGATAAGAAAAGCTACTTTGTGGATGTCAATTGTCTTGCTTTCCCAAACACTCCAGTGGTTACTCAAAGTACTCAATAATAAAGTACTCACAGGGGCCAGAATGGAGGCTATGCATGGGCTCAACAATGTAGACTTTCCCTTGTGAAGTCTGGCCTGGATCCTATAGCAGGGACAAAACCTGAGTCCCTGATATGACATCATAACCCTAGATTCCAGAAAGTCACTGTGTTACACAGTGATTTTTCCTTTCTGAAATAGATATGCCTTCTATATTTGGATTTGCATTCCCTGTCCACCTGATGTCTGCAAACATGATCACCCTGTGATCTTAATGTTTTACACACTATTATGGTATCTCATACAGCATTGTTTCTGACCAAAGAAACCAGTTTATGTATATGAAGTAAGAGACAGTTGCCCCTGAGTTTCACTGCTCTTTTTAAATACCACATGACTCAAAACCAATTGATCTTATAGAATAGAGGAATGAGCAATTGTAGACTAGTTATAGTATCAGCTAGGAGAAAGCACCTTGTAAGGTTGGGATGCTATCCTTCTGAATGAAGTAAATGCTATTGGATCAGTAATCAGAATATAATGTTTCTCTCAGGCTGAAGCTATAGGTACTGGAATCAAGGCATAGAAGTAAAAAAGATACCTCTCCTCATTACCTTAAGTGGCTCATTCACAAAATACCTGCTTTTTCTCCCCTTGATTACAGATTTCACTTGCTTAAAGTTTTTATAATCAAAGATGAAATACTTCTACCAGGGTCCCCCAAAATAGTTCCACTCAGCTGGAAGCTGAGACTGCCAAGTGGTCATTCCAGACTCTTCATTATACTGACTAGCAACTAACAGGCTCACAGGCTTACAGGACTGGCTGAAGCCATTGATCTGACTATTCAACCAACATTATGGGGGCAGGTGGGAGTTTGGAAAAAAACAAACAAATAAAACAAAAGATCTCTTGGGCTATTTCCTATTACTGTAATGGAAAATAATAACATTTTTGGGAAGACTGTCACAACCCATAACCCACAACTATCAAGGGGTTCAGTCTCCCAGGAATGAACAGATTTCGGTTAACCTCACCAGCATAAGCTGAGTTGCTGGCTAAAGGCAAAGGCAACAGATGAGCAGTGGAGGAGGGCCATCAGAAACGCCAGCCAAGGCTTATGGCCTAATGCAGAAACAAGAACTATAAGCTATCTGTATTTCCTTATTTACTCTGTCAAATATATTCACCGATATATACACACTACATTTTTCAAAACTTAGCTTTCTTTTCCTTTTCTCTTCTGTTAACATTCAAGTGATGCTGGCAATGTAAGCTAAAGTACCCACTTCTCAGACACTGTGGCAGTCTGGGACATGATTTTGGTTCTCCATTCTTCCCAGAAGTTTTGTGAGCTGCAATATCTTGGGTGCATTTCCTTTTTGTGTAAACCAGCATAACTGATTACTATAGCTTGCAACTAAGAACCCTGACAAACACACCTGGTGTAGCAGAAAAAACTTTGGGGTCGAAAATAGTTGGATTGGAATGCCAAGCCCATCATTTTCCAAACTTGAACAAGTCACTTAACCTCTTTGAGCCTTGATTTCTTATCTGTAAAATGGGGGTGAAAGTCGTTGTCTCACAAGGATTGTATGGATTAGCATGTGTGAAAATACTGAATAGAATAGTTGGCTCCTAGAAGGTGTTTAATATATCACAGCTACCTTTATTCTGTAAACCAATGGTTATTACCTTTCAGGATCACTAACGTCTTTGAAAATCTAATGAAAGCATTGGGTCTCTGATCAAAAAAATAATATGCATATACATATCCACATAACTTCTTGCATATAATTCCAAAAGTTCTTTGGATCCATTGAAGTCCAATAAGGAGTCCAAACCCAAAATCAGATTAGTAACTTCTGCTATAGGTGGTCCCTTATGACATATACATACTGCATTTCCACCTGAGTGTTAAATACCTGCTTTATCTCTGAGATCTTTTGCTACTGCTACTATCATCAAGACTCAATAGGTGTTACTTTTATAAAGAATAACTACTTACAAAAAGCTTTCACATTCATTATATCATTTAATCTTCAGAAAAAAGTCCTGTGAAGTGAGTTTTATTATCCTATTTTACAGATTGTAAGAAGAAAAACTTTTATTCCATATATCCCCATTGTAAATAAGCCTCATAAGGATGTAGACCACATTGTCATAGTCATCAGTGTTACTTTGACACCTTATACTTTGCCTGGAACATGGTAGATGGTCAATGTGTTTGAAATAAATGAAGGAGAAAATGGAAAAAAAAAAAAAGGAGTCTCATTACTTGAATAGTATGACTCAGTAATATGAGGCTAAATCAAGACAAAGCTAAAATTCTATTAGATCTTCCTTGTGGGCTTAGCCCAATGTCATCAGAAATATAATGAACTCTTGGTAAATGTTTGGTGGATGGATAGGTGAATAAATAAATAAAACCTCATTTCTAAAAAGTAGAAACTTGAATTCAAACAGAAAATTTCCATTTCCTTTATCTATTACTGCCCCAAACTTATTGTCTTAAAACAACCATTTTCTTTTGCTCTCAATTTATGGGTCAGGAATTTGGGAAAGGCTCAGCTGGATGGTTTATCTCTAAACCATGTGGCATCAGCTGGGGTATTTGGGACTGCAAGATCCATTTCCAAGCTGACTTTTTCACTCACTTGCCTGTGCCCTGGCAGGAGCAACTGGAAGACTGGTCTCAGCCGGGCTTCTCTCCCTCTCTGTGCTGTGTCAGAGCCTCTCTACCTTGCCTCTCTGGCAGGGAGGATAATCAGACTGACACTGCAGTTCAGGGCTCCAAGATGAGGAAACAAAACCTTCAGGTCACTTAAGAGCCATGTCTAGAACCGAAACAGCATCGTTTCACTGTATTCTATTGGTTAAAGTAGTCACAGGCTGGTCTGTGGTTCAAGGAGTGGAGAAATAGTTCCCACTTCTTGATGGGAAGATTATCAAAGAAAATGCAGCCACTGCTAATCTGCTACAGTTTCCTTAACCATGACAGAAGGTTCATAAACATTAAACTATGGAGTTGCTCTTGTTGCCACCCACAATCAGACTTTCCTCATGGAATAACTTTCATTTCCCAAATATCAGTAAATAATTCTATAAACCCTTAGATTAAAATTCAATGAAGCTTGGATGCATATCTGAATTAATTTCCTTGCTTCAGTGAGCATGTCTCAGGGGTAACATAGGAGTGTCTGTGTTCTAGTTATTTAAGGTAATTCAAACTTTTCTAAATCTGGTGGGATCAAGCAGCCCAAAATATCATTACAGCTAAAAATTTACTCTACAGTAAAGTGTCATTACAAATCAACCCCGCGCTATCCACCTCCCAGGCATGCAAAAAATTCAGCACTGCCACTTTCAGGATATTTTAGCATCTCAACAGGGAGTATGGCTAAGTAAGAGCTAAAATAGCACAATGATGCCAGAAACCACATAGAAGAAAGGAAATACAAATAGCACAAACAAGCACAGGGCATTTCGGACAATCCCAAAGAGAACTGAAGTTTATTCTCAACACTAGTTTCTAGAGGCTCCATATTTTAAGGAATTTTACTTTAGAAGGTTTTGGCCACCAGAACCCTCACAAATTCAAATTATTTCCACAGGTACAAAGATTATTTTCTCATTGTGTCATGATCTTAATCTCTACCTGTCACAGCATTTATATTATACGTTTATTTTCAATGACCCAGAGCTTTTTCTATCTATTAACTAATCAAAAGGAGGAACTGGTTGGTTTTGTCAAATGCAAATGTGCACGTGGATCATTTTGGCCCTCAGGAGCCTTCAAAATAAGGGATGAATGTATTGGGGAAGAAAACATTTTATAAATGCAAACTCCGCCATAACTTAGGTAGATTTCGACACAAAGAATGTATAAAATTTATTAGACTATAAGAGCAGAGAAGAGTTATAAGCAAGACGAGATTGATAGAGGCTACAGATATTAACTCCAAAGAAGGTAGCTGGGAGAACTCCTTGGTGTCTGATGGGGCACAATGGCCCTAGGCCAAGCATGACCATCTCTCATTCCTGAAATATCCACTAGAATGCAAGATACAGAGGGAGCAAGATCTCGATCTTTTTGTTCGCTCATATCCTAGACACCTGGAGCAACACCTGGTATGTAATGAGCAATCAATAAATTTAACAAATGAAGCTCATGAGAATTGGCAGAAAAGAATCCAGGAGGCTAATTGAAGGTGGGTATAGTTACTGGAGACCTATTCATACAGCAGGAACCCTCCCCAGAGCAAAGTCACCAATAAATATGGGGCAAATCTCGGGCCCTTGCCCAGCACGCAGAGTACAATCAGGGGTCCTACAGTGTCAAACAGAATGATCCCTCTGAGACAAGAAGAAAGGACCCGGGGAAAAACCCTATTTTGTGATTGAAAAGTGAGGAAAATGAGAAAGGAGAACAGTTAGGAGGCTGCTGCAATATGGCTGTCACTTGGACACTTAGATCCCAAGGCTGATGAGCTGAAAGGAGCATGGGGGTGGAGTGGAGGAAAGGCTATGGTCCAACGTGGATACATGACATAATTCCAAGATTTACTATACTCAAAGAAGAGGCATTATGTGAAGAACATCACAATTTGCCATTTTCTTCTCTGTATGGACTCAGAAATGGCCCTGCACCAGACCCAACCCGAAGGGGTAGGTATGCATAGGTAAGAGAAAAAAGCGAGGGTTGACATGATCCACATTAACCCCTAAAACAAAACATTCATAGTCTCCCTCCTCCTGAGATATTCTGAATCAGAAGAATTTTTCACAAGAAAGTATATAATAACCCATTTCTTAAGTTTTGAATACATCAAGAAGAATTGATTTGAAAAATTATCCATGGTAAGTTTTACATCAGTATAAAACAAAAGAAGAAAAATTTTTTTTCAAAATTCAAATAGATCACACAAGGTAATGAGCTTTAGTCATTGCTTTCTGTGGCATAAAAAGGAAAACCCCATTAAACTATACAAAATAAAGAAAGAAGGAAAGAAAGAAAGAAAAGAAAAAGAGAAGACAGAAGAAAGGAAAGAAAGGAAAGGAAAGAAGGAAGGAAAGAAGGAAGGAAGGAAGGAAGGAAGGAAGGAAGGAAGGAAGGAAGGAAGGAAGGAAGGAAGGAA
>NW_012148619.1:8779040-8782079 GCF_000956105.1 Propithecus coquereli
AAATACGCTAAAGTGTCCCCTTGGTAGTCAGATCTATCAAAAATAAATTCAATCCTAAAGTGAAATGTGCTATTGCTTGATGATGTGTAGTTATTGATATGATAATATAATGTTGTTATACAATTATTACCATTGCACAGGTAACAATACTATATATTTGTATATGTTAGGTTCCTTTTCTTTAGGTGAGGCTAATGAAAAGAAACCTGAGAGGTGAGTGATAAAATGCATTTCTCTAAACAGAATGAAGGGCTTGTGATTCACATGACAGTCCTTCCTGAAACCAGGATCAGAAAGTGTAAGACCTGCTCCTTGAGGAAGGCAATTGAGTTATAGGGAAGACTTCACACAGCAAGGGCAAGAGCACCAGTGTGGAAGCTACACAGAGAATTCCTTTCCCTGAAGGACTTTAAAAATAGGCTGGAGTGTCGAGGAGAGGAGAAATGTATGTTTCTGCTGAAGGCCAAGCATATGGCCTTGCTGACCCCTCAAGTTCCCTTCCAGTCTGTTGACTTGGGCTTACACTCCTGGCTCAGGCACAAGAGCTCCAGTCCACCCTAAGCCCTCACCTGTGTGCACTGGATGCTTAGTGTGCATGGGCTACAGAAGCTCCCCACATCCTTCCACATCTAGAATTCTTGAGTTCAGTTCATATCTGGACAGGGAGTCTAATAGCAATCTCTTGCAAAAGACACATTCTTCAAAAGCAGATTCAAAACATGAGCTCTGCAAAACCCAAATCGAGGGACATAGTATAAAATAACTGGATTGTAATCTTCAAAATTGTCAATGCAATGTAAATCAAAGTAAGGCCAAGACACATTCCAGATTAAAGGAGACTAAAGAGGCAGGAAAACTAAATGCAATGCACAGTCCTGGACTGGATCATATAATTAAAAAAAAAATGCTATAAAGACATTATTGGGACAATTACTGAAATTAGAATATGGACTATAAAGTATTGTATCAATGTTCAATTTCTTGAATTTGATAACTACATTATGGTTATATATGAGAAAGTCCTTGTTCTTAGGGAATGGACACTAAATTATTAAGGAATAAAGATGCACACACACACACACACACACACAGATCATGAGGCAAATACAACACAATGTTCAAAATTGGTCAATCTGAAAAAAGGTCCTCATAAGTTCTTTGTACTGTTCTTACAACTTTTCTATAAAGTAGAAATTATTTCAAAGTAAAAAGTTTTAAAAATTGGGCTCCAGTGTTGGTTCTATGACTTAGGTGTGTCACTCCAGGATTCCTGCCCTCTCGTCCGTTCCTAACCAGTAGGAATGGCACCCATCTTGGCCATCCTTGGACACCTGCTTCCTACTTTATCCTGGTTTCCAGAAGTGTCACAGTCCTGCCCCTCAGCTTGTCTCCCCTGCTTCCTCCCCCCCCTCTAACCCCATCCCTTCAGGATCAGGACTCCAGCCAGTTTCAGTCCCGGTATGACAAACCCTGCCTGATACTGCTCACATCCTTACATGACAGCTGTCTACCTTGCCCCAAGCAGAGCAAAACAAAAAAATACCCTTATATTCACAGGAGGTCAGCAATCCACGGGAAAAATGGCTTTCTTGCAATTTATGTCCATGTAGGCGAGGGTGGGAATCTAAATCTAGGACAGGAAATGGTTTTGGAAAGGAGGCTAGGAACTAACATTTAAGAGTGCCAACCTCACGCAAGTGATTTAAGATTTATCTCATTTAATCTTCACAACATTTCTGCAAGGCAGATTTTATTATCCCTATTTTATAGATGAAAACACCGAAGCTCAAAAATGTTAAGTGATTTGCTCAAATTCATGGCTACTAAGTGATTAAGCCATTAAACCCATGTCTTTATGTTTTCAAAGTTCATTATCTAAACAACTTGGCTATATGGCATGCTGGTTCTGTGGGCATACAGTTGAGTGGTAATATCTATATTGGCTTACAGTTAATAATAGAAATGAACTCTAAACTAATTCATATATTTTCTTAAACTCAAATAAATATAAGCCACTTTGGATTGATCTTTTATTTATATCTCCTATGAAGTTAGTCATAAAATTCAATCTATTTAGGAAAAAAAAATCTCTATTTTATTGTTAGTACTACTGGTGGGAGTATACATTGATTCATTGCTTTTGAAAAGCAACTTGACAATAACTACAGTCTCAAAATGTGTATACCCTATAACCTAGAAATTCCTGGGTATCAATCTAGTATTGTAACTATAGATGGTGGAAAATATTGTGTACCAAGATGTTCTTTGCTGTGTCATTAACAATAGTTAAAATGATAGTCTAAATGCCCAATACAAGGGGTTGGATAAGCAAATCATGGTGTATCTCTCCATATAATAACAATTCGGCCATTGAAAATTATGTTTATAAGGAGTCTGTAATGACACGAAAAATACTGTATCATGGAATTGAGTGAAAAAAGCAAAATATAAAATTAAATGTAAAGAGTGATTTCAGCTTGAAAGAAACCTTTAATATTTTAAAAGATTGTGTCTACCTACTGTGTGAAGAATAAATTACAGGGTGGTAGGTCAATCACTTATAAAACTACTGCATTAGTCCATAGGAATAATGATGGAGGTGGACTGGACTCAGGTGTTAGTGTGGGGCAGGGTAAGAATCTGTCAGATTCTCTTATATACCTTGAAGTAGAGCTGACAGGATTCCCCAATGGGTTTATTGCATGCTATGAAAGAAAGAGTGGAGTCAAGAATGCCCTTAAGTCTTTTGGCTTAGGCAACTAGAGAGGCCATTTTCTGAGATGCAGACTCTGAGGAGGAGGAGATTTAGGGACATGAACATCAAAGCTTAGACTGGGGGTATATTACCTTAGAGATACCAGTTAGTTAGACATTCACGTGAGAATATGAGGAGGCTGTTGGATGTAGGACTCAAATTCAAAGGAGATCACTGTCATTTCCTATGATTGAGTAATATTCCATTGTAAATATATACCAAATTTTGATAATCCACTCATGGATTGACGGACACTTGGGTTGTTTCCACATTCTTGCAATAGT
>NW_012148619.1:8782129-8782734 GCF_000956105.1 Propithecus coquereli
AAGAAAGAAAGAAAGAGAGTCAAAGTTCATGTTTCTGTTATTCAATGCCTTATTACCAGCACTACCACTAGTGATGAGTTAACAGTGAATGAAGGAAGCTGGCCCTGTACATAGAAGACGTTATCTTAATGCTTTCAGAGCCCTGTTCATCCAGGGTTTGTGGGTAATAGATGCCATGTTCCCTTTTAGGAGATCTGTTGCCCCCTGGAAATATTTCTGCTCGCCTGGTCTCCTGACTCTTTGCCAGCCTCCATTCTTTCCACGACTGTGCCCTTCCTCCATTGCCTTTCATAACCTAATCTCATGAGGGAACTGCATTTAGTTGGGCCACAAATTAAGAAGAAAAACATTAAACAGCCTGAGATGCTCAAAAGTTGATCAAGGAGGAGAACAACATTAAAAAGGAGAATATATGGTAATGTACACACATAAAAATAAAGTCTAAGAAAATATCAAAACATTAAAGGGGTGAGTAGTGAAATTATGGGTGATTTCTAAAATTTTCTCCTTTGTGTTCTTTTTATATGTTCCACAAAGAACATATATTATTTTTATATTCAGAAGTTATCATTAGATTCAAATACATATATGATCTCATTTTCATT
>NW_012148619.1:8786616-8792867 GCF_000956105.1 Propithecus coquereli
GAAGGATGGACATAGTTGAAACACGGACTTGGTGGGGGGGGACAAAGGGCAACATACGTAACCTAAACATCTGTACCCCCATAATATGCTGAAATAAAAGAAAAAGAAAAAAAAATTCAAAGGAGAGATCAGGATTATGAATATAAATTTGGGAATTATCCACTTAGAGGTGACCCTGAAAGCCATGTGACTTCATGAGACCACTACAAACAGTGTGTAGAGAGGGAATAGAAGAGGGCCAGATGTTAACCCCATTCAATTAGAGGCTGAGAGGAGGAGGAAAACTGGGCAAAGGAGACAGAGACGTAGCAGCAGGCAGATGAGAGGAATAATGAGAAACCAAGCCAAGGTGGAGTATTACAAAGGGAATAATCTGTGGTGTCAAAAGATGCTGATTGGTTAAACAGTGATTGACTGTCAGTGAGTGGTGGGATTTGAGTGTGTGTTTTTTTTAAATTCCATCTTGCTGATAGAAATAACAGTGCTTGCCTGGAGTGAGAAAGAGAAGGTGGAGATACCTAAGAAAGTGATGTCAGGGTTATGGAAATGTTCTATATCTTGACTAGGGTGTTGGTCACACAAGTATGAACTCTTTTCAAAACTCATCAAACTGTAAACTTAAGATCTGTGCATTTCACTGTATGCAAATTATACTTCAATAAAAATAAAAATAAATTCTATTTTTCACATTTTTGCATTTTCTAATATTACTATAATGAACATTTATTACTTTTATAATAAAAAATAAACATTTAGAAATGAAAGTTGGATCACTGCATATGTCAAACTTCTTTGAATTGTAAAGGTAAGAATTAGCAAGATATTATTTTTTCCCTCAACCAAAAACCAATGTAAATAATATTTGAATAGTGTACATAATGAAAACTTTGCCATGGATTTCCCAGGGGAAACCACTTCTGCAAGTAAAAAACTAATTTTTATAGATAAACGAGAAAACATATACTTCATAGGTCAAGACTGGACAGTTCAGGCAATGAGTGATTTTTGCATTTTGCAAATGCAAATCCATAGAAAGAATACTAAAATCAGCATTAGAAGCTAATATAAAAATGTAACTTTGTGTTCTTGAATAAGTCAGCTAAATTCTGTGTCCAGGTTTTCTCCAAAATGACAATAATATTGTCTACCATATGTCAATCTCATAGTCTTGAGATAATTCCATGAGTTAATGATCAGGAAAACTATTTGGAAATTATAAAGAACTCCACAAGTGCAAGACCTCAGAAATAATAAAATCTAAAGCCTTGGTCAGTTCCATTTATCACCAGCATTCTCCAGGGATACATCTTTTTTTTTTGAAGGTAGGCATCAAAGCCTTCTTCTTTCCTGGTAAAATAGCCCAGAGTACATTTCCAAATTACTGTAAATCTGAAGTATCACCTTTCTATAGTCAGTTTATTTTGTAGTACAATCAGAAGCTCCTATCTTGAGAAATTGTCAAATGACCTCCCACCTCCAATCCCCTTTTTCTATCCCTCTTACCCTTTTCTCAATTCCCATTAAAATAAGAGCATCTTGTCTTCTTCAGGTATGTTAGATGAGAAGAAAATTTTAATTTATCTAAAGGCATATAAACTTCTATATGTCCAGAAATGAAATCTCTTCCTCCAACTTCCAACCTGCAAAAGCGACTCCTTTTTTCCCGTGTAAAAAGCATCTTAGCACATTTCTATCATCCCCAGAAATTATGCTTGAAGTATAAAAAGTAATTAGTAGTTTATAAAATAAACAACTAGACCAAAAAATTAGAAAGAAGACAAGAATGATAATTTGGGTTGATTGGAAGGACACCAAATACCAAGCTAAATGGTGTGGGTTTTATCTTAAGAAAAATAGGTACTGTTGAAGGTTTTTGAAAAGAATGATGCATTTTTTTTAAAAAAAATGATGTTTTAGCAAGATGAATTTGGATTCAGTGAGCAAAATGGATTGAAAGAGAATCAAGTAATAGCAGAGCCCCCAAATGAAAGTCTATTGATGTGGTTCCGGAAAGTGGAAGTGAGGTCGTGAGGACAGCAAGAATGGAACTGAAACAGGAAAATCAGAAATCAGGATACAGTTATGAAGAAAATGAAAACGTGGTTTAGGACATAGTGAGTTTAAGGTGACAGTGGGATTCAAACACAAATGTCTGGCAGATACAACTGAAAATGCAAGACTAGGAAACAGAAGAAAAGTACGAGTGTGACTTCAAACATAATTACTTTGGGAAGAATATTCCACACAATGTTGTCATAGAGGGTTTATGTGTTTGCCTTTGCCAAAAGAGTGTAATGAGTTTATATATTTAACCTATATATCAGAAACACCCTTTTAGTATATAAACAATATTAAAAATTTAGATAATTTACATTTCTTCCATACTCTTCAAAATCTCTTCTCCAGAGTCTTCAAAATAAGTCCCGAAATTAGGAGGGCTGATTCCTCCCATGTCCTTCTTTATCTAAATTGTTTTTAGTTATTCTAGTTTGTCAGTCTTTCGTATAAATTTTAAAGTAATATTGTCTATATCTACAAAATTATTGCTGGGATTTTGATAGGAATTGCTTTAAACCTGTATATCAATTTGTGAAGAAGTGACATATTTATGTTGTTGAGTCTTCCAATCCATGAATATGGTGTGTCTCTCTATTTATTTTTATATTCTTTACTTTCTTTCATCAACATTGTATAGCTTTTAGCATACAATTCTTGTACATGTTCTGCTAGATTTACTCCTAACTATTTAATTTTTTGAGTCATCGTAA
The DNA here is from genome assembly GCF_000956105.1 of Propithecus coquereli. Lineage (NCBI taxonomy): Eukaryota > Metazoa > Chordata > Mammalia > Primates > Indriidae > Propithecus > Propithecus coquereli. The sequence goes on from NW_012148619.1 coordinate 8,789,385, forward strand.
ATGTTATTGTGTTTTTAATTTTGGTATGCATGTGCTCACTGCTAGTATATAGGAATGTAATTAAATTTTATATGTTTATCTTGTATTCTGAAACCTTGATAAATTCACTTATTAGTTCTAGGGGGGGTTCCTTGTTAGGTACAGTCATAAATCCTTGTTGCCTGCAATTATGTAGAAAACAGAATATGCTATGATAAGGCAGCCACATAAGAGGACGCTTAAAGGTGTTGAAGAAGACTTTCAACGATCCCAGCCACCAGCGTTCTAGTCACTCCCCGTCATAGAGTCTTACCATGAGTCCCAGACATAATGGAACAGAGATAAGTCATCCCTGTTGTGTTCTTTCCAAATTCTTGATCCACAGAACCCATGAGGATAATAAAGTGTTTGCTGTTTTATTCCATTAGGTTTAGGTTGGCATATCATACAGCAATAGTAACTGGAACAAATTACATTAATAAAATTTACAATGGGATCCGAAGGTGATACCCAAAGACTAAGGAGGACAAGACATCTCAATGGAAGTCATCAAGACATGGGGATTAGGCATTTCTCTGCTGGTGCTATGATGCCACCTGCATATGTTTCTGCTGCAATGAGATGCCATCCTTGGGAAATAAAGGGAAAAGTTTTTGAAAGGAGAAAATATTCCTGATACAAATGTGAACTTTCAACTCAGAATAAATCTTTAAATTAAGTAAATATTTGTCCAAAATCCTCTATGTTTTAGACTGTGAGTAACTGAGTTACCTGTAAGCAGCAAGAGTGAGAAATTCCCACCGTCTACAGAAATGGGGATTCCAGAGCAAAGTTGAGTTCAGGTATAAAAAAGTCAAATCACACTTCTGAATTCTTGAGCTGTGACTGTAAATTTTAAACCTGTCACACTTATAATTATTTATTTCTTTAAAAATCTCTATTCTCTACTGATGACAGGGATTCCGATTGTGCTATTCACTACTCTATTCCTAGATCCTTGCACACAATTTGTTACATAATAGAAGTTCAATAAATATTTGTTGAATTAAAAAAAAATACCAGTGTGGATTTTATACTTACAGCTCATCTAAATATGGGCTAGCCACAATTCACAATTGCAAAATGTGGAATCAACGCAAGTGCCCATCAATTCATGAGTGAATTAACAAAACGTGGTATATGTATACCATGGAGTACTACTCAGCCATAAAAAAAGATGAATTAATGCCTTTTGCAGCAATTTGGATAGAACTGGAGACCATTATCCTAAGTGAAGTATCTCAAGAATGGAAAAACAAACACCACATGTACTCTCTAATAAACTGGAACTAACCGATGGCCATACTTGTGCACAGAGGGAAGTAAAAATCATGGGAAATCAAGCAAGGGGAAGGGGGGAGTAGGGGAGGGGCAACAACCTATCCAATGGGTACAATGAACACTATGATGGGCACACTTATAGCTTTGACTCAAGCATTATAAAAGCTATCCATGTAAGAAAAACATTTGTATTCCCTTAATATTTTGAAATAAAATTTAAAAAAACAGAACCCACTACCCTAAAAACATTAATAAATAAATAAATATGATCTAGCCACATTTCAAGTACTCAATGGCCAGATATGGGTAGTGGCTGTGATACTAAACAGTGTAATTCTAGATAGTACTTTCCCTCTCCTCATTGCTTAGCATTAACGACAGAGAACTGGAGGGGAAGGAAGAAGTGATTATCAAGACAGAAAATATGAGAAGGTATATAAAAGTGTGTTTGTATGTGTGTCTATGTCTGTGTTTGCATTTATGTATGTACTTATGCTATTCGAGTTTTATTATGTACCAAGCAATGAATTTAGCACTTTAGATATATAAGTATGTTAAATTGTTAAAAGAACTCTGTGGAGTAAATGCTATGAATCTTATTCCCATTTTATAAACTTAAAAATAGCTTTAATAAGGTTAATCAACTTTTTTCAAAATTATGCAGCAATGAAGTAACTTTGAAAACATTACCTAACCTCTTTAAACAGGGCCAGTCTCATTGCAAATCCTTGCACTTAACTTATATTAAGATATATGGGATTTATTTTATTGACTTTTTTCTTTTATGGCAAAAAATTATATGCTATACCTATTGTTATCTAATAATCCATGGCAAGCCATTTTTTAAATTATTAAAGAATATTCAAAATTATTATTGTAATGATTGTGCACTAGATATCACATGGATGTAGAATAATTTATTTAACCATTTCTCCTTCTCTGGATCTTAGTGTTTTTCCATGCAAGTGGGGCTTTTGTATTTAGCAACGCAAATAACTTGTTCACTGGTTTGATTGGGCATTCAAAAAGATACAACAAAATGTATGTTGAAAACTACATTTATTATCATTTAATTCCCCAGGCATGGCTTTCTGTGGAGACTAGCATTGTAGCTATACTCCATCATGTCTCATGCCAATTGCCACAGTCAGGGTCTTAGCCAGGTAACAGACTTGGCAAACGCCTCCATGTCTGTCCAACACGGGCAGGCACAGCTGACAAATACAGAGCTCTAGGAGCAGCCCTGAAGACAGTTAAGTCAACTAAATGCCAAAAACGATGCCAAGTCAGAACATTCTCTTGTATCTGTCAACTCCACAGGTGGGCAATGAACTGACATGCTCTGCTAACATGTGGCAAGTTTCCAAACCCAAGGCATCTCCTCCAATTGAGAACCAATTAGGCTGAAAGTACTTAACGATTAAATCCCTCCTCTCAGTATGTCCACAGTCCTATAAAATTCCAACAGATAATTGCGGTAGGAGTAAAAGAGATCAAACTTAACAGTCCTTATAAAACACACATCACCAATGACCCAAGGCTATGTGATGTTAGTAGCATTATTGAGTACACATTGAGTACCTTTTCTCCTCCACCCCTCATTGGTCCCACCCACAGGGATAATGAGGGAAGACAAATAGAGAGCTCTAAGTGAAACCCTGCACCATCCAATTCAAGTTGAGGCACATGATGGGATATGATACCCTGATAGACAATATTCAGTTATATAAATTTCATGGACTGCTTGGCTTAGGGACTGAGTTTTCCTGAGATCTCATGGAGCACATTTGTTCCATGTAACCCCTTCATCCCTGCTGGCCATGTCCTGGGTATATGCCAAGCATAGTAAGCTTTCATTATTTTCTTGCTGGCAGCAAGGTTAGTGGGAGGATTCTCAGAAATATATAACACAGATGGGCACCCTCCTGTGACTTTCTAGAAAAGAAGTAGCCTTAACAAAATTATCAACCTCCATGAATGTCCTAGTCCTTTCAGACTTCCATTGTTCCCCCCTCGGATCCTAAAAATGTTACAAGTTACTGCAAAAGAGAAAATGTTCACCTAGCCAACACTCTGAACAGAAGTCCAGAGATCTATAGCAAAGGGTAACAGTTTCTTTTCCACCTCCACTGGATTCTCCACAGACATCCCTCACAGCACCTAGAGCACCTCATGGCACTTTTT
>NW_012148619.1:8793537-8796377 GCF_000956105.1 Propithecus coquereli
TATTTAATAAATATTTATTGAGCACCTACCATTTACCAGGCACTGATCTAACAGCAAAGGATAAACAAGATAAAGTCCCTGCCCTTGTATGGTGTTTATTTATTTGTTCATTCATTCACTCACTCAACAAATTTTAAAGACATTATTGAAGAAACTGGCCTGGGTACTATGAAGAATATTTAGACAAATGGTGTGTAGACCATGCCCTCAAGCAGCTTTCAACCTAGCTGGGGTGTCACAGGTCAAAATGATTCATTCTAGTACTAGGCAAAATAAAATGAATACTAAAGAAAAAAAATTAGATTGCTTCTGACTCAGGTTGATTGAAGAGGGAGGATTTGAGAAAAGCTGTCAATTGAGGCAAATCTTGAAATTCAAATATGAGAAGAGCATTCATCCGCTGAAATAACAGGGGCCACAGCAAATATGTCCATCTAATATTTGAGAAAGCATAACAGGATGAATGTTTTATAGGTTGTGTTTAAGAACTGGAGAGAAAAGTATCTGAACAGGTTGAAGGATATCTGGCTAATAATTTGGTCTATGTTGCATCCCTATATATTTATCTTCCTTTTCCATTGATTTGTTCAATTATTCATGCAAAATATATGTTGAACACCTAATAATTGCCAGGTGTCATACTAGGTGAGCATATATGAGATCTGATCTCTACCATTTGATGACCCAGGGGACATGAGAGAAATAGTACATGGCAAATGTTTTACTTCTATCTCCCTAACCTATGCCTGAAATTAGAGTACCCTTTTCTTCTGAGCCTATATATAGCCTCTGAATGCATTAAAGCACAGTATTTCCTGCAGGAGTTTCACAGAAATAAAATTCAGTGTAAGAGATGTATGGAGGAGGACTGATTTTCCAACCAAGGCCACCTTGAATAAGCCAGGTCCTAGCTGATCTGCCAGCTGATCACAGATGCATGAGCACTAATGCATTCACTATGCTTAGCTCATGTCTGCAAAATCTCCTACCAATTCAGACTTGTGAGGAATAATCTACAGTTGATATTTTAAGCCATTAAATTTTAGAGTGGTCTGTGATGCACAATAGCAAATTGATAAAGAATTTGGTATTGGACTTGGGTTTTGCCATAATTAAAACTTGGAATATGTGACATTGGTTTTCGGTCAGAGCAGTCGGCAGAAGCTATAGAATAATGATAAGGAGACTGTTAAAGGAGGCTGAAAAAATGATGATACATTTCATATAATGGTGAAACCACTGATAAAACTACTGTCATGTGTTGCAACTAAGAAAATAAAAAAATGTACTAATGAACTTTTGGATTTAAGCAATGAGATTTTCAGGCAGAATGATGAAAGTGCCAACTGGCTCTTATTGGCTATATTTGATACACCGCTACAAGAAGGAGATACTCTAAAGAAAAAAACTAGCTAGTCTACAAGCACAACATGGAGAAAATACAGAGTTCGTGATTTTCTGGGAGGGAAAGTAAAATTGTTTTTACCCAGAAAAATAAAACTGTTTGCTCCCCAGAAGAGAGCAAAAAACTCACAGGTGTCAAGGGCAACATACGTAACCTAAACATCTGTACCCCCATAATATGCTGAAATAAAAGAAAAAAAACCTCACAGGTGTGGCTATAAGACCCCTTAAAAAGATCTGTGGAAAAATTAAGGCAGGGCTTACTATACAAAAGGGCTTACAAGGGTATTAAGGTGTGGCTTTTAGCTCATGGAGTAGAATCAAATCACATTCACAGGAAATTCACAGTGTTTTTAATTTCAGCTAGATTGGCAACATTCTGCCAGCCTAGATTAAAAAAGAATTTAGACTGTGGAGAAATATGTTAAATTTATAGAAAGACCTTTGTGCCCCTAATTTTCTATAGGCAGGATGTAGGAATATTTTATCAATATCCTCCTCAGAAGTGGCCAAGGGAGGTGGGTAAGAAAAGACATGCCAGAGTGCAGAGACAAGAGCCATGGAGAACAATAGGCCATTCTCAGAGAGCAGAATTAATCAAGGACATTCTCCATCGCCAGAGTAGGGGAAGTGGGCAGCATCTGCCCAGAAGGAGTTCAGAGTTACTAGAAACCAGTGACTGCTGTTACTTTCTATTCTTTCCCTTTTCAAATGGGAATGTTTATATAGGTTATTCTACCCTCCTTTTATCACTATGTGGCAAACATGTTTAGAGCAAATGACTTTTTTTTCTACATATAACTTTCTGGATCAACAGGAGCTTTATATGAACCTGATGTATATCTCAACATCCTAACAATTCCTAGACTTTAAGCATGATGCCTCAACTTGAAGAGAACTTGGAGGGTGTTGGGATATGAATAAATATATTTTGCATGTGGCAGCATATTAGTAATTGAGCCCCAAAAGCAGACTATGGTATGTTGATTTAATTAGGGGCCCCAGGTTTTTCAGGCCTATATTTATGCCCTTTGTCCCACTGTAACTGTGGGCTTAACTACGTGCCTTGTTTTGGCCAATGGAAAATACCTGACACCAGCACAGGCTTGTACAATTGCTCATACATTTCTGCCTTCCCTTTTTGATCCCTGCCACTGCCATGAGAACCAACCCGGGATAGCCTGCTGAAGGGAATGGGAGACATGTAGGAGCAAGCCAAGTTGTTCTAGCTGAACCTATGCTAGCATAGCCCATACCCAGTCAACTTGCTGGCTGACTGCACATGCCTGAGAGAGCCCAGTCAAAGTGAGCTGAGTCCAGCCTAGATCAAGAGAACCATTCAGACAGTCTATAGACCCATAAGAATTTATTACCACTAAGTTTAAAGTGGTATGCTACACAGCAAGAGCAAACTGATGCAGACAGCATGTGAGATC
>NW_012148619.1:8797633-8819366 GCF_000956105.1 Propithecus coquereli
AATCCCACTATTAGGTATTTACCCAAAAGAAAAAAAAACATTTTCTAAAAAAGACACTTGCACGCGAATGTTTATAGCCGCACAATTCACAATCGCAGAGATGAAGAAACAACCCAAGTACCCATCAGTACATGAGTGGATTACAAAGCACTCATTCTTAAACACTACCCTATTCTGCCTTACTTATTGGGATACTTATTAGCTCTCTAATGACAACTCAGATTTGTCAAGAAATACGCATAATACATATTTGTTGAATTAATGAATAAATTGAGAAAAAATGAATTAAATAAAAGGATAAAATAATGAACAGATGAGTAAGAGAATAATAGTACCAGTAACAGAGCCAAGAAAATTGAAAGATGGATCTAAAAAACCCTAAAGAAGCCACAAAAAGTCTACTGGAATTGATAACTTCAGCAAAGTCTCAGGTTACAAAATCAATGCACACAAATCAGTATCATTTCTATATACTAATAATAGTCAAGCTGAGTCAAATCAAGGACTTAATACCATGCACAATAGCTACAAAGAAAATAAAATACCTAGAAATATACTTAACAAAAGAGGTGAAAGATCTCTTCAAGGAGAACTACAAAACACTGATGAAAGACATTTCAGTGACACAAACAAATGAAAAAACATTCCTTGCTTATGGACTGGTAGAATCAACATCGTTAAAGTGTTCATATTGCTCAAAGTGATTTATAGATTCAATGTAACCCCCATAAAAATACCAACATCATATTTCACAGATCTATAAAAAAATAATCCTAAGCTTCATTTGGAATCAAAAAAGAGCCCAGTAGCCAAAGCAATCTTAAGCAAAAAGAAAAAATCTGGAGGCATCACATTACCTGACTTTAAATTATACTACAAGGCTATGGTAGCCGAGACAGCATGGTACTGGCATAAAAGTAGAGACATAGACCAATGGAACAGAATAGAGAATCCAGAAATAATGACATCTACCTACAATCAACCGATCTTTGACAAAGCAGACAACAACATACACTGGGGAGAGGAAGCCCAATTCAATAAATGGTGCTGGGATAATTAGATACCACATGCAGAAGAATGAAACAGGACCCCTCTCTCTTGCCATATACAAAAATTAATTCAAGATGGATAAAAGATTTAAATAGAAGGTATGAAACCATAATAATTCTAGAAGAAATCATATGAGAAGCTCTTCTAGACATTGGCCTAGGCAAAGAATTTATAACTAAGACCCAAAGGCAAATACGGCAACAACAAAAATAAATAGATGAAATTTAATTAAATTAAAAAGCTTCTGCACAGCAAAGGAAATAATCAACAGAGCAAATAGACAACCTACAGAATGGGAGAAAATATTCACAAATTATACATCTGGCAAAGGACCAATATGAAGAATTTACAAAGAACTCACTCAAGCAAATCATCAAGAAAAAAACAAATAATCCCATCACAAAGTGGGCAAAAGACATGAACAAAAGTTTTTCAAAAGAAGATATACAAATGGCTAACAAACATATGAACAAATGCTCAACATCATCAATCATCAGGGAAATGCAAATTAAAAGAACAATGAGATGCCACCTCAACCCTGTCAGAATGGCCATTAAAAAGTCCAAAAACAATAGATGATGGCATGGATGTAGAGAGAAAGGAATGCTTATACACTGTTGGTGGGACTGCAAATTAGTACAACCTCTATGAGAAACAGCATGGAGATTCCTCAGAGAACTAAAAGCAGATCTACCATTCGATCCGGCAATCCCACTACTGGGTATCTACCCAAAGAAACTTTATCAAAGAGACACCTGAACTTGAATGTTTATTACAGCACAAATCACAATTGCAAAGATATTGTTAGGGTGGCAGTCTGCCTTGCTTCTTGGTGTGCCCTGGGCTGAAGAATGACCAGACACACCAAAGTGTCAAGTCTAGATTATTATCTTGGAGAAATCACCAGCAGGGCCAAACCAGGGAGTAACACCAGGCAGGAAGCAGTTTCACACCATTATCCTAGAACAATAAGTGCAGACAGGAAGGGAGAGAGACCCACTCCCTGACTTCTCAGATTGTTTCCTTTTATTAGCCCATCTGGGGGAGGGCTCTTGGAAGGTGTGGAATGTTATTAAATGACCAACAGGTGTCCGCAGAATTCCATCTGTGTATACAACCTCCCTCTAAGAAAGCCCACAGGGGTGGGGGGAAACCACAATGCAGATTAAAGCTAATGGCATAATAATTACCCTTAGATTTCTCTAGGTCACTTTCTAAATTCTAGTATGTCTGGGCTGGGGAATTCCCAGATAGATAAAGCATTCCCTTCTTCCCCAAGTGTAGCAGTTGCTCAGGATAGGATTAAAGGTGGAGCAACACCAAAATGGAGTGCCTGCCCTTATTCTTCTTCCCAGGTGGGGCAATTGCTCAAAACAGCACCAAAGCAGGAAACCCTTTTCCCAAGAACAGCTGGAGATACTATCTAACAATGTGGAATCAACCCAAGTGCCCATCCATTCATGAGTGAATAAAGAAAATGTGGCATATATACACCATGGAGTACTACCCAGCCATAAAAAGGAATGAAATAATGTCATTTGCAGCAACTTGGATGGAACTGAAAACCATTATCCTAAGTAAAATATCTCAGAAATGGAAAATCAAACACCACACGCTCTCACTAATAAGTAGGAGCTAAATGATGGGTACACACAGGCACAAAGCAATATAAAGGACATGAGAAACCTAGAAGAGGGGATGGGAGGTGAGGTAAGGGATAAAAACTTACCTATTGGGTACAGTGAGGTCAGCAAAATGAGCTAGTACTCCGGGAGTTGCTGCCAAGAATGTTTCACCAGGTTGTGGTCAAATACGACAATGCTATAAAGCATTCTTCCCCAGGCACACCTGCTTCCATATTCACTGATCCTAATGAACAAGAACAGCTGAGAATTCATTGATTATGTCCCTACTTGTACTACTCACTGTGCCAGATCCTTTACATGCAATCCATAATTTAATCCTCACAGCAACACTCTGAATTTGACACCATTCCTTCCATTTTACAGATAAGATTTAGCAAGAGAAAGATCATTCCACTAAAAAATGGTGGAGGGGCACAAATTTAGACATAACACCAAAACTCTTTCTCGCTTTCCTATATCAGGCAAACAGAACTGCCAGACCACTGACTGAAAGGGAATTTCCCCCTCTTGCCTTTAATTGACAATGCTGAAGAAGAAACTCCTCCCCTCCAACGCATTTCCAAGGAGAAAAATGGTCATTTCCAGTCATGTTCATGTTCCTGGATTCAGCTGAATGATTATAGCAATAATTATTGCTTCTTTCACTTAATTCCTTAAAAATAAAGAGATATACCCCATCTTTCATTGAACTACCACAACATCAGGAGGACAATTTAAGAGAGAAATAAAGCAGCAGCGAATTGTGTTTCTTTTCCAGTTCAGTGTTTTTATTCTTTTCCATCCTCAATCACTATCCACATCACCTATTTTTGCCCACATCAAACTATAGCGTTTGACTAAGAATCAGGTTATCCCCATCATAATCCCTTGGGTGGTACATAAAGGTATTCTCCATGAAATGGACACCAAGTCACAGAAGGTTTGTAATGGAAAGTTGGAGTCCTTCCTGCACCCTTAGTTACACACTCTGGTGTTAATGGAAGGATTCCTCCATTCCTAATAGGGATTGGGAGAGAGTCATATTATGAGCACTCTGTGGAGACACGGTTTGCCTGTTGTCCAATAAGCTGTTAATCTGCTTCATTCTTGGAATGTGAGTATAGATTTTATCGGATAAAAGCATTCTCTTTCCCTTGATTAATTCCTGTTTACTATTTTAAGTCTTATAAGCAGGCAACTTTCATCAATGTTCCAAGTTACTTCTGACTTTTGACCTTCTTTAATTGTCATTTAAGGACATGCATTATCCCACCTAAGACATTGTAGTTTCTTGTAGGCAGGGACACTTGGAATAGGAGCTTGAGTGATGGTGAAATAAAACTGAGAAGATAGACTCAGATTGAGGAACTTATTATATAAAGTAGAGTAGGGTAAGTAATAAGAGACAGACCCAGCTAGGCTCCAGACAGGCCAGTAGAGTATGGTAACCGTGCAGGAGAGAGGCAACAGTCCAGTCAGGTAGGCAGTTCCATAGTAGGGGTTAAAAAGTCAGGCAGTGAGAGAACATTGTGATCAGCCTTCTAGACTAAGATAAGTAAGAACAGGTGGTCATCATCGGAGAGGTAGAATGGCCCCAGCAGAGTCTGGGCTTCAGGAGTAGACTCTAGTCATCAGGATATAGGAAGAGGATTTGATCTGTTGGTGACACATGCAGGCCCCATTCTCAGAAGTACCAGGACTGTGGAAAAGAAATAAAAACACAGGAAAAAAAGATAGAAACTCTAGCAGTAACTTAAGTTCAGGAATAGGTAGGAATTGAACTTTTCAAGATCATGCCATGTCAGCAGTGACAATGATGGTCCTGAGCCCCCTAGGTCAGATTTAGGGCAAGATGTCTCCCAGAGTCCATGTTAATATTAGTACTCAATTTGTCTCAGAGAGCCATCTCAGGTTTAGAGAAATTAAGCCAGTCCCTGAAATGATTTGTAGATTGCATATTTTGCATTCCACCACAGGTTTACATCTAGAGCCCTGCAGGTAGAAGACAATTATAATCACAGATAACCAAGTGTATTTATTATGTGTTCTAGACACTAAGTGCTTGACATGAGTTATCTCTCATTTAACCACATCCTAAGAAGTATATACAGTCATGTGCCACATAACGACATTTTGGTCAACAATGGACTGCATATGTGATGATGGTCCAGTAAGACAATAATACCATATTTTTAGTATACCTGTTCTGTGTTTAGATATGTTTAGAGACACAAATACTTACCATTGTGTTACAATTGCCTTCAGTATTTAGTACAGTAACATGCTGTACAGGTTTATAGCCTAAGATCAATAAGCTATACCATGTAGCCTAGGCGTGTAATAGGCTATACCATCTAGATTTGTGTAAATACATTCTATGATGTTTGCACAATGACAAAATCACCTAACTGTGAATTTCTCAGACCGTATCCCCATCGCTAAGCAATGCATGACTATACTGTTGTTCTTATTTAATACAAGCTAAGGAACAAGGAGTTGAAATAAATTGCCCAAAGTTATGCATTTAATAAACAGTGAAGCTGGAATACAGATCCAGATCACTTTTCAACAAAATTCAATCTTTAAACTATATTGTGAATCTTGGTCATACATTTTTATACAACAAATATTTGCTAAACTCATTATGTGGCAGACTGTGCTAGGTATTAGGGTCTCAAAAATAAAAAAATATAGGTACCATATATGCCTTTAAGAAGTCTAAAGTATAATGCGAAGACAGAAGCACTGAAGATGGTAATACTACAGGGCTCTGATGAGGCTAAAGGTGCTACAAGATCACTGAGTGCAGGATCCAACACTCCCTTAAGGTAAGACCTCTTAGGGGAAGTGGTGAATGATTAGATGTCATGAAAACAAAGGATGGAGAAAAAGGGGAAAGAACACCTTGCTCAGAGCTCCAGAGGCAAGATTCTTTCAAGATACTGAAAGAAGCTCTCCAGCTCTACATGGCTGGGGAGCATAGAGTGTATAAGGAGGTGAGATGGAAGGACAAGAGATGTCACTAGACAAGTGGGCAGAGGCCTAATTATGATTATGCAGGGCCAGGGAGGCCACATTCAGGAGTCTGGACTTCATCCTGAGGACAAAGCTAGGAAAGAATTTAAAGAGGAGAGTAACATGACCAGATGTAAACTTTGGGATAATTACTCCGACTTCTGTATGGAATGAATCGATAGATGGATGGGTGAATACATGGATGGACTGATGGATAGAAAACCAACTCTTGCTCTTCCTACTGCATGAAACAGATTCAACCAGGTTTAATTGCTCCTGCAGCCCATGTGCCCGTCAGTCTTCTGTTAGGGCCCAGAGCCCAGAAGATTGCACCAGAAGCCATGCCTAACAGCAGGAATATGATCATATGAGAGCAATGCATGGTTTTCATTCAATGGTGGTTTCTTTCCATGATCTGCATGGTCTCTCATGCCCCTATCCCAGCCAGGTGTCCTCCACTGGTTTCTAAGACTACCTGCCCAGCTTTTATAGCTCTGACAAGTTATCCACAACCATCCACTGCTACTGCAATAACTATAAACATATGTTTTCTACTTTCCCCACATCCCTGTAGTAGCTTCACAGATTGTGGCTCAACACAGAGAAAAAGGGGCACAGAGGAGGTCTGGAATGTGTTCAGTGTAATCCCAGCCACAAAAAGGTCTTGGTTTTATATGATAAATCATACCTTCCACATCTGTTGGTGTAAGAATTGAAAGAGAGCATATCTCTTCTGTCTGTGGCCAAATAGTCCTCTCCCAGCACTAAATGAGCCTATTTGAAGCACAGGTTGGTAGGGGTCACTTTCTTCACCATTACACATGTTTCAACAATCCAAGTGTTTATTGACTATCAAAGTTCAGTAACTGACAAGAAACAGACAGCTTTGAGGAGCCTTTGCTATGCTTTTCAGAAGTGATTATGTATAGAAAACTCTAATTATTGCATTGAATTTATGCCCCTTTTTGCGTCCCTCTCACCTATCTTTGTCATATGTAAGTACCTTCTCTACCCTTTGATCTTGTGTTATCCTCCATGCAGAAAACTTAATGGGAGAGAGGGGTCTCTAATAATGACCCACCTTAGGCACCAGTAGACAAAGCAAGAGGTTTGTCTTGTGAAAAAGATTTATTTTTCACAAGACCGTGAAGCCAAGAAAAAGATAGGGCAAATGTTTAGAAAGAAGAAAACAAGCAATATGCTAGACATTTTCAGTTCTCTATAAGGCCAAGTTAAGACATTATTACTTATTAGCAAGGCTAGTTTAAAATGATTTATAGTCATTATGGTTACAAAAATGATGAAATATTAACATTATACCAAATGTCAGATGCAGATGTCAGTAGGGAGAACATTCTGAACAGTATAAAGGGCTCTGAAAATGCAGAGCATTGTGGCTAGGTTTTTCATTAGCCTCATCTAGCTATGACATCCCACATCTAGTCAATATTCCATCATCCATGTTCAAAATAGACCCAGTGAAAAGAAGCATGTGACCTGCATGAAACTCAGTAATCTAGCAATCTCACTTTCCTGAGACATACTGAGAGAAAGTAAAATGGGCCACTGATCAGGCAAAAGTGATATAATAAAGCTCATGCACTTTTTTCACAGGAAAGCTTCTGGGGGTCACATTCAGAGTCAATTTGCTTATATTTTAGGCACAACTTTAACAAGCCATTGTCTGGTTTCCCAGTTCAAGGTATCCCAGAGGCAGCAGGTCATCAGAGAGACACACACTGGCAGTATCAAAAAGTGACAGTTGGCAGCCCGAGAGTTGATGAAGAGGACAGAAAAACTCTGAAAAGTTGATACCAGAACTCCAAACTGGATCCCCCACAGGTTTAAACACAGAGCCCTGTACTCAATAGGCTCTATTAAAGTCCGTTAGAATAATTTATGATTGAGTCATCAAGACAAGATCAGATTAGAATGTTCTATTTAATAAAGCAGGGAAGTATATATATATTTTCAAAGATATTCACCAAAAATAGTTTAAATGAACCTATTTTTATACATATGAACTTTATAACCAGAACAACTCATTTCCTTAATGTTCCAGATAGATAGTTGACATTTTACTGTACACTGGTTATGTTCTAATTTTAATCCCAAGCCACCTGCTCCTCATTGGCCAGGGAGTCATGCTCAGGAAACACAAAGTCATTATGCAAATACTAGCTTAAGCTTAACAAAATTAGGTAGGTAAATCTGCCACCCCCTCCAAAAAATATCATACACTGCTCCCCTAACCCCCAATATGTGATTTCTGAGTTATCTATGCTGCTGCCTGTTGCCAATCATATGTAATACATGTTAGTGTGTATGCTGACCAAGTTTAAATTAGATTTCAGCAGATCACTTAAGAAGACATCCTTCTAATCTAACAGTGTGAGATTTTTGTGATTTGATTTATCCTTGGAATACCCTTGAGCCAGATTCTCAAGAAATTAAATTATTGCCACCCAATAGTGTTGACCTCTTGACCCTAGAAGAGAAAGACAATAGATTGACTGGGACCTGAAAGGTGGAGTGAAAACTTCCATAAGTGATATTTTATTCTGCGTGACTCTTTTCACAAATATTAACAGTGGAAAAATCAGGGTCACCAAAACCAGAGCAAACTTGGTTTGCAAGTAAGAATTCTGCTGTACAATAGTCAAGTTTCTAGACATGATCAATACTTGAAGTAAGAATGAAAGGGTCTATAAGAAGTCAAAGGGGTGAGTGTACAAAAACCAGGAACCACCATTCACTTGAAAGTAGCATGCCAAAATTTTTAGCATAGTGCCAAGTAGGAAATAACCCCATGGAGAGCAGTTTTGCAAAACCAGACTCAGACCATGACAGTGTTACAGGTTGGAGGAAAGGAGGCATGACAGTCAGGATAATGCTATAGTGACCAACAATCCCAAAATTTCAAAGCTTAAAACAACACAGGTTTATTTCTTCCATGCTACATTTTCATTGTAGGTCGGCTACTTTGTCTACTCTCTTCATTCCAGGATCCATGCTAACGGAATAGCTGTTACCTGGTCCTTGCAGTTCACAGTGACAGAAGGAAAGAGGAAGTTAACAACACACATGCTGGCTCTTAAAACCTCCACCTAGAAGTGGTGATTATCATTTCTGATCACATTTTATTGGCCAAAGTAAGACACATGATGAAGCCTGACTTTAGGAAGTATAATCCTGTTGCAGGGAGGGGCTCCAAATATTGGTGCACTGGAATGCAGTGGCCACAGGTGGTAGGGCAGAGATTACAAGCTGTCACCAGAGATTCGTGCTCCCATGCTAGTGTGGATCAGTGCTTTTCAAATCCGACCACACGTAAGAGTCATGTGGAAGGCTTGTAAAACACAGATTTCTGGACTCCACCCCCAGACATCTTAATTCAGCAAGAAAAATGCATTTTAAACAAGTTCCCAGTTGATGCTGATGCTGCTGGTCTGTGGACCATACTTTAACAGAGCTGGTATAGAGTAGTTGCTGGGAAGCAGTGCCTGGATGGAGACTACAGTTCCCAGCCTCACCCTTGCCACCAGCCAAATAACTAATTCTCAAATGAAAATGTGAGCAGAAGTGATGTGTGTCGCTTCTTGAATTGAAATGGTCACAAAGCACATACCTTTCTCTCCCACTTCCTTCCCCTATATGCCTTCAGTATGCTGATGCCCAGGGCAACATTGAAGCCCACGTTGGAAGCCTGAGCCTCCTTCCACCACTGACAAGAAACACTTGCATCAGGTTATTATGTGAAAGAGAACAAACGTCTATCACATTAGGTCATGGAAATTGCTGGTAGTATTACCTTAACTAACATTGGAGAGAATAGAAAGAAGGTGAAGAGAATCAACCCTCCTCACATTTATTATCTTCTTCTCCTTCATTTAAATGAGAAACTTCTTCTGCCTCCTTAACTTCTACAAACATCACTTCCTTTGATCTCCCTTCATTATATCTATTTTCTTCTTTAATTCACTATAGATAGATAACAGATAGATAAAATTAAATGGACAAGGACTACAGGATGCAAAAATCCAGAATGATTTTAATTCCTAAGGGCCTAGCTATATAACTCATTTTTATACATAGTTTATTCATTCATTTAACAAAATCTTACTCAGTGTCTGTGTATATACGTCTGAGACATAGCCCTGCCTCCAAAGATGGCATGTGCAACACCCCTTCCCTCTCTCATAGCCATGGCAGGTGTAAAATATTGGGGAGAGTGCTTTTTCTCACTGAGTCCAAAGCCCCAGAATTCTTTACAACAGAGTGCTCCAAATAGCCATTACCAATACATCCATAATGATGGTTTTACCACGGGAGGTGAGGGGGAAGCAGTGGTATCCAAATTGTCTGTATTTGTATCCCAATAAATGTTTTTTTCCAAAGATGTTGCAGAGGTTTGGTTCTCAGGTGGTCACACATTTCAATCTAATTCTAATTTGTCTTCCTGAGTGATAGAAGCTGTAAAGGCCAAACTACATTTGCAGCTAAGTTTCCATTCTGTTTTAGGTTCTACTATCTGCACATGAGACTTGAAATAGAAATCAGCAAAGTGAAATGGTGGCCTTGAATGAGGAGATTGGACCTCCTGGCAAATACAAATGCAGATATTTGTTTCTCCTGAGGCAGCTGTGGGGAAAGTACCACAGGCCAGTTCCTGGTATCAAAGGTATAGAACAGCAAAATTCCTTTGGCGGCCAGATATTTTTCAACGAGTCTCTTCGGGCAGCTGGGCAGTTCATCAGGCTGAATTGTTGCTGAGTGAGTAGCACCCATGCTTGATTTCACTCTTAGCTCCAGGCAAGAGGGGCTTCTGTTCTGGACCCAACACTTTCGAGGTTCCTCACTGGCTCTACCCCTCCATACCGAAGGAGGAGTATGTGGGGATAGGGGGATGTACTTAACTGGAGCTCAAGCTCCAGACCGTGCCCTTGGAACCATGAACCCATACTCTTTACCCAAGTCTCCCCGAGCTTGTGTCGAGGGTCTATGGGGACCTCTTTCCTAGGGCCACTCTCCTGAGAGTGTGCCACACCACCAGTGTGGGCACCTTTGGGTCTGAGGGTGACCACAGGGCAGCTTGTTGCCAAGGGTATAGATAGAACTTGAACATGTGGGCTGAGTGTCCACACACATGTACACAAGGTCCTTGTAGCAAAAAAGGGAGCCAGAAAGGGCTGGGAACCTGGGTGAAGATGAGGGTCATGGTTTCACCACGGCACTGTGTTTTGGTGAGAAACTCAGAGGAGTCTGAGAATTCTACAGTGAATCTTGACTTTCCAGGTCATTTCAGAGGTAAATTCCTCAAAGTGAGAGAATAGTACATATTTTATGTAACAGTCTGAAGATTAGGTTTAACCTTTAAGTATTAATATTTAGATGTGTGCTATGTGGGTCTCTACTTATGCTTTTGCCCCGGGTCCCCCAAATACTAGAAGCGGGACTGCTTAGTTCTTTATCCCTCCCATAAATTCTGTAAGCTACGTTATACCCTATAATAAACCCCTTTCTGCCTAAACTAACTAACATGGATTCTGTTTTCATTAAAACCAAGAATCCTGGCTGCTATAGCTCCCTAAGTATTTAGTAGGAGAGGGTGTTTTCTTTTTCTTGTAGATAAGTCTGTATCAACTCAGAGAATTGATGCAGACTTCAAGTGAACTCTTCCAGCACCAATCATTGCTTCTATTTGCTATGAGTGACTCTTCCTGATCCCAAGGCTCTTTACTACACTAGGAAGAATACTGAAGGTTGAACGAGAGTGTGGGTTGGAGACCCAGCTCCAGCACTTACCAGTTGTGCCACTTTGAACAAGCCATTTTTAACCTCTCTGAACCTAATTTCTTACCTGAGGACTGACCGAGACAATATGTGTACATATATTTCACTGAAAAGCACTATGCAAATATAACATTGCCATTTCTAACATTGGAACTAAGAAAAGTGCTAATAATAGCTGGCTTCTCAGGTATATTCCCTGTGGTATATTCTCAGATATCTTTTCTTGTATTTACTTCATATACATCTGATCCAACCACCGCCCCTAGAAAACCAATTCCACTGTCCTAATTACAACTCCATTAGGAAATATTTCTAGAAAGTCATTCAAATGTTTCCATTTGCCAATTCCATCTTAGTACTTCAAGTTCTAACTCTTTATGCTAGAGGAAACCATTTTCTTCCTTGCTTGCTATTTAAACTCTTCAAGAACTTGTCAAGCATTATTATGTCATATTCACTCTACTCTGGGATTTAATCACACACTTCATCCACTTCAAGACATATTCATTTTTCTGGAGTGTCCAATGACATGATCTGCAGTAGCAGAGATAAGGATTCAAGCATTTAAGTTCCTCTTGGGTTTTCTTGATTTTCTGAATCTTAAGGAATCTTTTGGAGTTAGTCCTATAGCAATGCAAGCTTCAAATAGCTTTCACAACATGCTGTATTTTCTTTTCATTATGTTTTTCAGATTAAGAACCTACTACAACAGTTGCTTATGCTAGCAGGAAGATGAGCTTTCTGTGGCTTATAAACTTAGAAAAGTGAACATTTTAAAAGTTATTTTGATGGCATCTTTCAATTAAATGCATAAAAATCCATGATGATATGAACAAAGATTGCATTAATTGCTACTTTTAAAAGATTTTTTCTAGATTTTAGTTGTCTCCACTAGAGATAGTTCTGTGAAGTTCTCAGAAACAAAAAGTGATGGGAACTGTGGAACCACTGAGACATAGCATCAAATAGGTGAAACTACATAGAACCTTTGAGAAAATCCTTTAAACTTTTGAAACAATCAATATTGCTGTGGGTGCTGTGGCTGGGAGCTTGGGCATGTTGGCTCCATTCCTTGTCCTTCTTCAGCTAAACTCTCTATCACAGGGTGAGAATGAGCCCTGTAGTCCGTGTTTCCCAGCATCCCAGTTAAGCTGTCTTCTGGTTGAGTTTTGACAAAGGAAGACACTGACAAGAGATTGAACAAGATGGGAGAGACAAGCGAGGGCATTTTTCCTCCTGTCATATTATCTTAGGCAGCTTTTGAGAAGTTGATGCTCCTCTATGGCTCCAGCTCCTTGTTTTCATTTGCTTGACAAATTTGTCCCAATTCCAGCTTCCATCAGATGACACCTGCCAATGGTCAGTGACACTGCCTACATTTTTAATCTCTCCAGCCTAAAGTAATGATTTTCTGCTGTTTAACTTTACAGTACCGTGCACCCACTCTTTGGCCCTCACCAACCCCGTCACCTATATAATAATTTATCTGAACTAAATTCACTCTGTTGAAAAGTATCAAAGTGATTTCTGTTTTCCTGGTTAGACTATGCTTGATAATATAACACACTGAACTTTGAAACAATGGATATAACTATTAGTGCACGAATGGGAATGTTAAGAAACTGGGCACTACATAATATGGAACACAAATTGTGGAAAACCTTCCTCAGCAAAAAGACTAGATTGGAAGGACCAAGGAATAGAAAATGAATCTAGAGACTTGACTGTCTTCTTTTTTTCTCCAGATAAAACAATATGCAAATGAGTAGTGAATGCACCAAAAGTCTGACCTATTTAAAATTCCAGTCTTGAGCCAGTAGCTTTATTGTCAAGGATGACAAAGATGTTCATTAGAATAGCTCAGGAATACACGTGAAGACATTAGGTCTGGCTTGTTAACAAAACAAATGTCAAATAAGGTATATACCATCATGGAAAAATATGCCCTCATGTTTATCTCATTCTTTCATTCACTCATTGAGATACCTACTATGTGTCAGACATTCTTCTATGTCCTATAACTACATCCCTGAATAAGGAAGAAAAAAAAAAAAACCCTTGTCTTTATAGAGTAAAAGATGTCAGGAGTATTAGAATTTGAGATCAATTTCATCCCTTTATTTCAATAAGGATGCTTTCTATGTGGAAAAACCACTGTATAGATTTATATGATTGTATTACCTATAAGAATTATATCCTATAGGAAGTTAATAGAAATCTTTTAAGAGTAAATGTCTTTCCAAAATTAGTTTGTAAAAATATTTTGGTATAAAAACTTAGTTTATTAAAAAATACTTCTTCATATAAAGCTGTTTCCTAAATTTTGACGATTCACATAACACCTCATGATTTTTTTCACAATCATATACTAGTATATGTATTAGTATTTATTTAATATTTTTATTCAAATATGGTTGAATTTTTAGTTAAATAAGTACATTTATAAGTGAAAGTTTATTTCACCAAAATAAATCAAAAACTAGTATCATCTAACCTAGAGGGAAATTTAAAAAACAAACACAATAAAACAAAACCATGTTGTTAAATTCTAGCTAGTTTTACTTCTTCTAAGGTTCTGATTCTTGGGGCTTCTTTATCTTTGTTAAAAAGGAAAATTAGGTAGTGTTGTATTAGAGAAAAACTAGTACTAACTAGGATTTCTCTTTGATCTAATCAAAAGTCTTAAAGTGAAATGAAGAGGAGAATAAGTTTCTTACTACGTGATTTACTCTTATTTAATATCATGTCTGCACATAAGCTAAAATTTACCTTGAGCAATACTGTCCTATGGAAATATAATGTGAATCATATATAATTCTAAATTTTCTACTAGCCACATTAAGAAAGTAAAAATAAGCAGGAGAAATTAATTTTAATATTTTATTTAAACTCATATATTTAAAATATTATTTTAACACATGAAATCAATACATCTTACTAATGAGGTATTTTACATTCCTTTTTTATTTGTTTAACATCTCAACTCTCAATTTCATACCAGCCTCACTGAAGTGCTCGATGGCTACACTTGGCTAGTGGCTACCGTGTTAGCACAGAAGCCCTGCAGCCCTGCACTGCACACTTTAGGAAATACAAGATATAGTCAGGATGCCTGGGCTCTAGGACCCTTTGTGGTTAATATGGTATGACCCCCGGTAGTCAGTTAGCCTTTCTGGACCTCAGTTTCTGTGCCTCAAAAATAAAAGGATTTCTTTGGTTGGCCCTGTGGTTTCAAGCTGACCTTCTCTACCATGACTGCCATTTGTTCCTTTTCTCTTGAAGTTCTCCATAAAGCCTCACTCCTACTTTCCTGGAAACCTGTAAGAACAAGTTGTACCATAGTCCTCCAAAAAGGGATGAGACAATGTGACAGGTGCTGCGACTGAACGCTAGCGTTGGAGGAGCACAAAAGCGGGATTCCTATCTCAGTCAAGGGGCTTCCTGGAGCAAGTGTGATATTGCAAAATATACATTTAGTCTTCATCCTGGTTTCTGACACACTCCTAAAACCGTTGGGACCTTTGGAGTAATGAGTATCTTTTGCATGCTAATGGGATGACTGGTGGCTGGGGGCCCCTAGATCACATCAGGTTGGGGGCAGGTCACTTGAAATAACAAGGCATAATTAGGGGGTTGGGACTTTCATTCCCATCCTCAACCTCTGGGGAGGGGGAATGGCTGAAGGTTAAGCCAATCACCGGCGGCCACTGATTTAATCAATCATGCCTCTATAATGAGGCTTTAAAAGGACTGGGTTTGGAGAGCTTCTAGGTTGGCAAACACATTCACATGCCTGGATGGTGGCAGATCTTAATTCCACAGGGGCAGAAGCCAGGTAATTTCCTCAGGATCCTTCCAGACCTTGCCCTATGTGTCTCTTCATCTGGTTGCTTATCTGTATCCTTTATCATATCCTTTTTAAATAAACCAGCGGACATAAGTAAAGTGTTTCCCTGAGTTCTGTGAGCTGCTCTAGCAAATTAATCAACCCAAGGAGGAGGTCATGGGAACCCCAATTTATAGCAGTCAGTCAGAAGCACAAGTCACAATCTGTGCTTGTGACTCACATCTGAAGTAGGAGACAGTCTTGTGGGACTGAGCCTTCAAGCTGTAGGATCTAATGTTATCTCCAGGTTGACAGTGTCAGAATGGAACTGAAGAACATCCAGCTGGTGTCTGCTGGAGAATCTGCCAGAGATTTGCTTGGTGTGTGTGGGGAAAACAAACAAACAAACATAAAAAATCATTCATCTGGTGTCAAAAGTGTCCAGTGACTGTGTAAGAGTAGAGAATAGGAGAAAATCCTTTTTTTTTTCCTGCATCTTACAGTAACATTTAAATTGACTCCTGAATGATGAATAGGAGGTAACCAAGCAATGAGCAAGAAGAATGTCCCAGGCAGAGGAGGGGGCAGAGGCAAAGGCCCAGAGCAAGAACCAATTACTTGGGAATTCCCAAGTAATTGACTGTCACCAGATTTCAAGGTGAAAGTGGGAGTGAGAGATGACGATGGAGAGGTAGTAAGTGGGGTGTAGATCCAGAAGGATCTCAAATGACATTTAAGAATTTAAACTTTATCCTGGAATCAGAGGAGCACTGGAGGCTCTAAATTGGGTGGGGGGTAGTGGTTAGGCTCATGTTGGCTACAGAGCAGAGAAGGGAGGAGAGAGAGCCAAGGCTGAGTGATAGCAAGGGGGTCAGTTAGGAGGCTGCTTTGGCAATCTACGCTAAGAGAAAGACATGCATTGGAGAGACCTTTAGGAGGCAAAATCCTCAGGTTGAACTGACTTTTTGCTACTGGAGAGGGAAAGGAAGGGGGCAAAATGACATTCCAGGTTTCGATTTAGTTAGCTATTCTATGATGGTGACATTCCCTAAAATAGAGACCTGAGGAGGAGAAACAGCGTCTGTTCACAACTTTTTTGACCTATCTAGAATACTTTGTAGAAGTTTTGGAAACTTCCAAAACATTTTTGGGTAGGTTTTTGATGGATTCATGCAGATGAACTGGATGCTTGCTTTAGGTGAGAGTTATATATGTTTATGTTACATTCACTGACAAGGAGAAAAATGGGTCACTAAGTGCAATTATATGAAGCTTCAATGAATGTAAGATACAGTTATTGCAGCAGTGACTTCTCTGCACTATCTTTGAAGTATCTTGCTACAGGAGTAATTTGGCCTCTAGAGTTTACGAATTACAAAGGAGTAGTTTTTTTCAGTCTCGCTTAGCTAGCCAAATGAGGATTGAGATCTTCATCAAAGCCAAATAAGAGTTTCCCTCTGGGTTTCAGGAATGGCCAAGTGTGGGTCTGCTGATCACTCAGAAAGCATTCAGCTATTTATCCCTGTATGTGGCACTGGCTACCTGGTATGGGCTTCACTGGTACTGCTGTTTACAATCCTCACTGACAAGAGAAATATTAGAAAAATAAGTTAAGTATATGAGATAGAAATCATCAAATCATCTTTACTCAGTAAAAGAGCAGAGATAAAAATCAGTATGATCAACAAAAGGAAAAATGATATAAATCAGACAAACATGAGAGAGACCCAGAACGTTTTCTTCTATAAATTTGGAAAAATGAACATGATAAAACAAATCCCGAATAACAATAAACTAAAAAATAGGTTAAGAGATTACTTCTTAAGGGAGGTGTACAGGTAAGGGCTCCCAAAAGGATCATCCCAGGAAAATATTCTAGGACAGAAAGCCATAGGCAGCTGATTCTTCTTCCAGGCAAGTGATAACAAGTCCAATGCAGATAATCAATTACCTAACTTAGGCATTTCATTAAATCGAAACCACAAATGTGGCAGTCTCACATCCACTGACATCAGTAGATTTTTGTCAAAATTAAAATGACAACACACATCACTGGGCATGTGATTTATTTGGGGGGAATTATGCCAAGTAAAAATCTATCTTTTGCTATAATGAAAACTTGTTGGCTATTTTTAAAACAGAGATTGGTAATGACTTCCTCATGACAGCTGTTCACACGCACTAATTTTCATTCACCACGTAGACTTAATGTCCTTGGTCCAATGGAAATCTTGCCGCTAACAGGACTTAAAATAAGTCACTGCTCTTGAGTGTTTTCAATTCTGTTTAATTCAATGGTGAGTGAAGCTGGTTAGGGGGAAAAATGCTTGTCTTTTCGATTTTAGTGTTCTGAAAACAGGTTGTTGTGGTTAGTGAGCATTACAAGAGCCATCTAAATTTAGCAAACATTTTCATTCCCTTGACCAAGCCCACCCACAACAGTGGATGGAACTTTGATTTTTGTCCACACTCATCTGGGTAATGTAAACCCCTCAGGTTCTTCAAAGCCCATTAAGCAAGAAAGCTGAATGCAGAAATGTCAGAAAAATATGTAACCTTTGGACCTAAAGAAGGGTGAGAGATGGGGGCAACTCAGACTCCATTGACAAATTCAAGTTGTTTTTTAAACTGTTTTTTCACTGTATCCACACCAGATAGCCTGCGTTTGCTCAGAGAGCACCTGGAAGAATGCCTAATTAGGGGGAGCCAGCTTGTTTATCTGAGGTGCTGGACCTCAGCACTTCCCGTGGCTCACATCTGAATGGGAGGTTAGTTCGAGGTATCATATCCCGCTTCTGTGTTGATGACTTTGAGTGCAGTCATCCCTTCTCAAAGGCTTAAAATATGTGTGGGCTTAAAGTGGAACTTGGGTTACTGAAGTTGATGGAAGCTGCCTTGTATGACGGCTACAGGAAAGAAAAAAGAGGAAACTTATTTTATCAAATGCTACACATAGTAGCTTATCAATAAATTATGACTGAATAAATTGTGACCATCTCTAAACAAAATGTCAAATCTGTGATTCTTAATCAAATCTGTATGGCAATGTTTCTCAAGCTTTACTGCTTAAGTGCAGCAAAGAATGTGAGGAGGGGAAGGAAGGATAATCTAAGATGGGACAAAACTAGTTAATTGCAGGAATTTCTTTGAAATTTCTTATGTCCTGTCTTAAAAGTTCATGTAAATTTAACACTCTGTATTGTATTATATAAACATTTAGCATATGGCTTCAGGTACCCCTTTGCCAAATAGTTTGAGAAACATGGTAATCTCTCTGATCATGTGAGCAAGGTTTAGAAAAGGACTTTGGGAATGAGCTACACCTGCCTTGAATTTACGCAGCCCAATGTTTGTGCCAACTATATGTAAAGATTTTTAAAATTTTATTTTTGGTATTTTATTATCAATAGATACATTTTGATGTTAGATTATAAAGATTTTATACCTTAATATATGGAATTCTGTATTAAGGGAAAAAGCTATGTAACAAAGTAAGTAAACTTAACCACTTGGAATATATATGTCTTTGCTATAGTATAAAATTAGATATTATAAAAATTAGCTAATATTCCAATAATGCACTATGAAGGCAAATGATTTCTAAAAAATCCTCTGAAAATCAGACACATTGTTTTATGATCACATCTTATGCAAATATGAATGTGTTATCTAGAAGTATTCTTCAGAGAGGTGAAAGAAGAGTTTTGTTTTCCCTTATAGTAGCTGCTATAGGTAAAAGAGAACAAAATTCCCTTAGTCCTAATGCATTGAAAATAATTTTCGCTCATACCATAACTATTGAATTCTAATACAGTACTGGTTATACCTTTAGTACTGAATTCTAGTACTGAGTTCTAAGCAAGTGTGGTAAATACTAGAACTGTAAATTATATTTGTATTATTCGATTAGATTGTGTTTTCTTGGTATAACCCAAAATGTTAGATGAACTCAGCCAAAATACATATTTCTTGTGAAATATTTTACTTAAAAAATTTTGAAATGGGACATAAAATTGATACATATTTTCATGAACTCATCCCATTGCAGGTACTCTAACTATAGTTACTTTTATAGGTCGTGTTCACCAGGAAGCAGACAAGGAGATTTACTGTGGAGTGCTCTCGAGGTCAACATCTATGAAGTAGTAAAGGAAGCAGGATGGGGCAGAGGGAGAAGTCGACCTCCAAAGCAGTCATAATAAAGACCCAGTTGATCTTACTGGGAGCTCTACAGCAGGAATGGCCCTGCAGAGTTGTCCCAAATCAGGGCCTGGGGGCAGATCTTTATATTTCCATATCAACCAGTCACTGAATATAGGCTGCCCCAGGAAAGGGGACATAACTTTGGGTGAGGCAACTCTCTTTAGATGAGGCAAGTCTCCCAAAAGGCCTCAACCATGAGCTATCAGTCAACAACACTCAATAGATAGGGGAATTAGTGCTTCAGTCATGAAATAGGTGGGGTGAAGAATCTGGGCAATGCTCTGCAGTGTCTACTACAGTAACCTCTGTCCAGTCTCCATGGGTTATATAGGAATTCACCCCCTTTCCCCCTGAAGGCAGACACAATATTAATTATCTTGCCATCTCTATGCCTTAACACAGCGCTTGGCCCCAAGGAAGTGCTCAGTGAAAGTTTGCTGACTGGCACTCCCCTGAAGACCAAGCTTTGGTCTTATGTGCTTCACGTAACATGAAACTCAAAAGACAAGAAACTCTGGGTCCCTAAATTCTGAAGGTAGTTCAGGTCCCTTCTGAAGCAGAGGGGAATTATGGGCAATGGATAATTGCCAGATGATGTCAGAGAATTCTGCATATACAATAAACATATGGAAGAAATTCTCCTAAAATTGATTTCATTAAATTTTATTGTAATTATGGCTGATTAGTAAAAATCAGGTCACTATTTCTACAGATTTCAGTAAGTGCTGTGTATAGTAGGGAGGAATCAGGCAATGTGGAATTTTAAATAAGACTGTTTTGAATAGATGGTTTAATTCATTAAGCTTATACTTAATAAGTACCTATTACATATCAGGCACCATGATGTGTATAAAGGTAAGTAACATATGATTCTTTCATACTCCACAGGAGAGATCAGCACACGCCAACAATTATAGGAAAGCAAGGTAAGAATTTGGTTGAAAAAGCCACAGGAGCCACTCCTAGCACGGAGCAGCAATTATATCATTACAAAGAAGCATCATTAGTATCTTTATGTGTACAACTCTCTTTCAGCAGAGAATCTTGTCACGAGAAAAAAAAATCTAATATCCTCAGTGCATTGGACCTCCCAGCAGAGGAAGATTAGAACTGAAAGAATCCATGAAACATTTTAGGAATTTTCTAGTGTTGAGAGCTTTTATCCTCTGCCATCTCCCAGACCACACTCCTTTTTATAATTTCCATCCCTACTGCTTGTGAGCCAGGCTATGTGAGTGAAATAGCAAAAAGAGGACAGAAAAGAAAATTAGACCCAAATATGACTGAACATGATTGTTAGAGCTGTGCAAATTGAATGATGCCAAAGTATACACACATTCACTAGCATTTGAGTTGCTGTGAATGAAAGCTTTTCTAAATCTTCCTGTTCCTTTCTAACTGCCCCTATGAAGATATTTTTCTTTGTTAACCATCTGCTAATTAACAGAAATTGAACTCTTATGTGTCATCGAGGCTTGTGACAATCAAATCTAATTGCTCAAGATTGCTCCTTCCTTTCCTTACTGCCTTCTCTCCCCCCATCTCACACCACAGCTTCCTTCATTAATCTTTGGGCAAAACACATGAGCAAAGGTACAAAGATAAGAAGTCACAAACCCTACTCACAACATGCTCAGCGTAATGGAAAAGCCAAACACATAAAGTAATTGTAACACACTGTGTACATTTAAAACTATATACATTTAAAATTACACAGGAGTATGAATGGAGGAGGAGCAGTTGCATAATTTGGGAAAGAAATTCAAGAAGGCTTGCCAGAAGAATAACACTTAAGTGATAAAGAATGATGCAGTAATAGCCAACCTCCAAGATGACTCTCAATGATCTTCACCTCCTGGTGTTCACAACCTTGTATAGTCTCTTCCCACAGTGAACTAGGGCAGACCTAACTGACCAAGAGAGTACTAAGAAATAATGGTGTGTCATTTCCAAAGCTAGATCATAGATGGCATTACAGCTTCTACCTTGGTCTCTTGGATCACTTGTTCTGAGGGAAGCCAGCTGGCATCTAATAACAACTCTTGAAAGACACCAAGCTAGAACTGTCCCACTGAGCCACTTCCAAACTCCTGCCCCCAAACACCATAAACAATAACAAATTATTACCATTGCCTAAGCTACTAAATTTGGGGGTAATTTGTTATGCAGGATTTCTTCTTTTTTAATGCTGAATAATATTCCATTGTATATATAATATATA
>NW_012148619.1:8823566-8824699 GCF_000956105.1 Propithecus coquereli
TTTGTTTGTTTGTTTTCTCAAAATTGCTGTAGCTATTTAAGGTCTCTTGTGATCGCATAATAATTTTAGATTATTTTTATTTTTGTGAAAAATGTCATTGACATTTTCATAGGGATTGCATTCAATATGTAGAACACCTTCAGTAGTATGGACATTTTAAAAACATTGTCTTCCAATCCATTAAAACAGGATGTCTTTACATTTATTTGTGTCTTCTTTAATTTCTTTCAGCAATGTTTTGGAGTTTTCAGTGTATTAATCTTTCGCCTCTTTAGTTAAGTTTATTCCTAATTGCTATATTCTTTTCATGCTATCGTAAATGGTATTTTCTTGATTTCCTTTTTGCTTTGTTCATTGTTAGTGTATAGAAATGCAACTGATTTTCATGTGTTGATTCTATATTGTGCAACTTTGCCAAATTCATTTATTATTTCTAACAGGTGTGTGTGTGTGTGTGTGTGTGTGTGTGTGAGTGTGTGTGTGTGTGTGCTTGTTAGTGCTTTCTACAAATAAAATCAATCCCAATAGTGGGATTGCTGGATTGAATGTTAGGTCTACTTTTAGTTCCTTGAGGAATCTCCATACTGTTTCCCATAGAGGTTGTACTAATTTGCAGTCCCACCAACAATGTATAAGTAAGTGTTCCTTTCTCTCTGCATCCACACCGGCATCTACTGCTTTTGGACTTTTTAATAAAAGCTATTCTAACTGGGGTAATGTGATATCTCATTGTAGTTTTAATTTGCATTTCCCTGATGATTAGTGACATTAAGCATTTTTTCATATGTTTGTTGGCCATTTGTATTTTTTCTTTTAAGAAGCTTTTGTTCATGTCTTTTGCCCTCTTTTTAATAGGGTTGTTTGGTTTTTTTCTTGCTGATTTGCTTGGGTTCTTTGTAAATTCTTTATTGGATGTATAGCTTGAAAATATTTTCTCCCATTCTGTAGTTTGTCTATTTGCCTGTTGATTATTTCCTAAGCTCTGCAGAAGCTTTTTAGTTGAATCAAATCCCATTTATTAATTTTTGTTGTTGCCATGATTGCCATTGGGATCTTAGTCATAAATTCTTTGCCTAGGCTGATATCTAGAAGAGTTTTTCCTACATTTTCCTCTAGAATTCTTATGGTTTCAT
>NW_012148619.1:8824749-8826500 GCF_000956105.1 Propithecus coquereli
CACTCTTGCTCAGGCTGGTCTCAAACTCCTGAGCTCAAACGATCCGCCCGCCTCAGCCTCCCAGAGTGCTAGGATTACAGGCGTGAGCCACCGTGCCCTGCCATTTGCCCACTTTTTAATGGAGTTGTTTGATTTTTTCTTGGTGATTTGCTTGAGTTCTTTATAGATTCTAGTGATTACCAGCCCTTTATTGGATGTATAGAATGCAAATATTTTCTCCCATTCTGTAGGTTGTCTGTTTGCTCTAATGATTGTTTCCTTGGCTGTGCAGAGATTTTTAATTTGATCAGATCTCATTTATTTATTTTTGTTGTTGTTGTAATTGCTTTGGGGTCTTCTTCATAAATTTTTTGTCTAGACCAATGTCTACAAGAGTTTTTCCAACATTTTCTTCTAGAATTCTTATAGTTTCATACCTTAGGTTTAAGTCTGTTATCCATTGTGAGTTGATTTTTGTGAGTGGTGAGAGGTCTGGATCCTGTTTCAGTTTTCTACATGTGGCTATTCAATTTTCCCAGCACAATTTAAGAGAAAAAACATACAAATTATACATATCCCTGAGAGAGAAGAAGAAAATGCTAAAAGCATGGAAAATTTATTTGAGGGAATTATTGTGGAAAACTTCCCCAGTATCGCCAGAGATCCAGACATCCATATACAAGATGGTCATTGAATTCCGGGAAGATTCATAGCAAAGAGAACATCTCCAAGACACATAGTATTCAACCTGGCCAAAACAAAAGTGAAAGAGAAGATTCTACAAGCAGCTAGATGTAAGCAATAACTGACTTACAAGGGAAAACTCATAAGGATAACAACAGACTTCTTCAGCAGAAATCTGACAAGCCAGAAGGGAGTGGGACCCCATCTTCAATCTTCTTAAACAGAACAACTTCCAGCCTAGAATTTTGTATCCTACAAAACTAAGTTTCGGGGGGAAGGGCAACATACATAACCTAAACATCTGTACCCCCATAATATGCTGAAATTAAAAAAAAAAACTAAGTTTCACATTTGGTGGAGAAATTAAGTCTTTTCCAGACAAGTAAACGCTAAGGGAATTCTCCAAGTCCAGACCTGCTCTGCAGGAAGTACTCAGACCTACATTATACATAGATACGTGGGTCAGCACAATAGACACCCACTAGTGTAAAAATCACCAAAAGCTAAAGGTTACAGCCCAGTCACCACAATGGCTCAAGAGGTAAAGCAGAGCAATAAAGTTCGATTCAACAGGAAGAACAGAAATCTACCTCAGTTATCAATTCTTTCAATAAATGTGAATGGCTTGAACTCCCCACTCAAGAGACATAGGCAGGCTGAATAAATAAAAAAAATATAAGCCAAGTATCTGCTGTCTCTGGGAAACACATCTAATCCAGAAGGACTTACTCAGACTCAATGTGAAGGGATGGAAAACAATATTCCATGCAAATGGAAACCAAAAGAAAGCTGGTATAGCAGTCCGCATATCAGATAACATAGACTTCAAATGAACAAAAGTAAAGAAAGACAAAGATGGTCATTATATAATGGTAAAGGGAACAAATCAACAAGAATACATAACGATTCTAAATATTTACACACCTAACACAGGTGTACCCAGATTCATAAAGCAAATCCTACTCGATCTAAACAAAATGATAAACAGCAACACCATAATAGCCAGAGACTTCAACATCCCTCTGACAGAACAGGACAGGTCTTCCAAATAGAAAATAAACAAAGAAACAATGGACTTAAACAGAACT
>NW_012148619.1:8838510-8840018 GCF_000956105.1 Propithecus coquereli
TTCTTGTTTTTTTTCTTTCAGCACTTCAAATATATCATCCCATTCTCTAATGTTTCTGCTGACAAATATGCTGATATTCTTATGGGAGCTCACTCCTACATGACAAGTCACTTTTCTCTTTCTGGCTTTCAAGATTCCCTTTCTTTTTGGCTTTTCACACTTTGATTATAATGTGTTTTGGTGTGAGCCTCTTTAGGTTCATCCTAACGGGGTCCTTTGAACTTCTTGAATTTGGATGTCCATTTCCTTCCTCAGATTTAGGAAGTGTTTCCAACCATTATTTCTTCAAATAAATTCTCTATTCTTGCTCTCTCTTTTCCATCTAGAACTTCCATAATGCATATACTGGTCCACATGACTGTGTCTCACAAATCCCTTAGGCTTTTTGCATTTCCATTTATTTTTTTTTCCTTTTGTTCTTCTGACTTAATAATTTCAAAGGACTTGTTTTTGAATTTGGTGATTCTTTTTCTACTTAAGGAAGTCTGCTGTTGAATTCCTCTAGTGAATCTTTCAATTCAGTTATTGTATTCTTTAGCTCTAGAATTTTTTTATAATTTTTTTCTCTCTGTTGATATTCTCATTTTGTTCATGCATTATTCTCCTGTTTCATTTAGTTGTCTGTGTTCTCTTATAGCTCATTAAGCTTCTTAATTATTAATATTATTTTGAGTTTTTAAAGGTAATTAATAGATCTCTTTTTTCTGTGGTTGGTTTCTAGAGATTTATTTTGTTCCTTTGATTGGGCCATGTTCCCTGCCCCCCACCCCCTGGGATTTGGGCATTTGAAAAACAGCCACCTCTCCCATTCTTTGTACAGAGGAAGATCTTCACCAATCAGCCTGGCCAATCAAGATTCTAGGGACCTCTCAAACGTTTTCTGGGAATGCATTTTTTTCTGGGCTTGTGCATGTAATTTCCCAATTAGAGAGATTTGTTGGTTTCTTTTTCAGGAGCTCATATCTTTCTTCTTCTGGTATCTGTCTGTACTGCAGGTTGTCAGATTCTGCAAATAGCTCCTGAGCTCTCCTTTCTTTCTCAGTGGCCCCCAGCCATCTAAGGTATGTCATCTGACTCTGAGTCAGATGAGACAGAAACCAGTCCCTCAGGCAGTCCCCTGAAAAGCCAAAACATTGGGCTACATTTGAGCCTTCTTTTTCTCTTCTGCAGGAGAAGCCACAATTTGGACATTTTCTCCTGATCACATTGAGCTATTCCAGCTTGAGGGGAAATGTTATCATGGGTGATGTGAAATGTCTTTTGTTACCCATTCTAATGCACCTGTACTTGGCTTTATGCTTGCTTGAGGTAGTGTGACTTCTTAACTGGTTTCTGGAGTTCCGGTAATGGCCTTTTGGACTGTATATTGTTGTTAGGGTCTCGGGGAAGGATGACGGCTAGGGATTTCCATTCTGCCATCTTGCTCTGACATAGTGTTTTTAGATCATTTGTATTTGAATATGGATTGGTAGAGTATGCAGCTCAAATTAAATCCCACCCTCTCCCAT
>NW_012148619.1:8840988-8877616 GCF_000956105.1 Propithecus coquereli
ATCACAGTTGGTACTATTTACTTAGTTATTATTTTGTGGGCCCAATGTTTTTGTGTAATTATTTGTTTAATGCCATTTCTGTTTGACTGTAAGCTTCATGAGGAAAGAAACTTTATTATTGTTCACTGATACACTTGGTGTCTGGGATAGTGCTTGGCCATTCTTGATGGTCAATACATATTTATTGAATACATGAAAATGAGACCTCCATTTTTCTGTGAAGGCCATCTGTGTTGCTTGGGTCTTTTAGAAAACTGACACTGAGATGGAGTTAGGAATATAAGCAATTTATTGAGACAAATGCCTTTGAAACATAAGAAAAGCAGCAGCATTGGGCACGGAGAGCCTCTGACAGTGAGGCAGTTCTGACTAAGTCTAGTCTAACCCACTGAGGAGTTCTAGAGCAAAGATTGCTCATTAGAGGAGTCCTGTGTTGGAGATAAATGACCAGGGCCTAGTACTTTCATCTCATGGGAGCCAAAAATGTGGTTTGGTCATATTTCCTGACACATAATAGGCATTAAGTAAATATTTATTAAATAAAGTAGCAGTGTCATAGAACTTTTTACACCCCTCCCCCTGTCTCTGGAAAGGAAAGCTAGACTTAAAGAGAGAAGATCTGGTAACTTATTCATTAGAATTTCTCATTTAGAGGTAACAGAAGCCAAATCTAGGTAAAGAAAAAAAAGGAGGGGGGTATATTTTAAGGATAAAGAGATACTTTACACATACTAAAAGCAGCATGAAGCTAGGCCTCATAGATTCTTGAAAGCCTTCTGGAAACCAGGCAGTGCTCCTTCTCCATAAAATGTCTGAGCTTCTGTCTATAGCTCTGATTAATCCATTTCTCTACAGACTAGCTTTCTCTACTTCTTGTCTTCTAAGAGAAAGCGACCATCGAACAGATCCTGGGGTTACATTGTATTATTATAATACAAACTCATGAACTGTTTCTCAGTTCCAAATACCAATTCCCATGAGGAGGATTAGGACAGAGAATCTGCTTGGTTCCTCTTTGGTCATGTTTTTAACCATGTTCCAATCAGCCATGGCAGGGGAGTGAAGTAGAAGGTGAGGGGGTGGAATCATGTAGTGCAAACATGGCTAGTGGGCCCACCTCAGGCTTGTGTATTGGGGGAGAAGTTCTAAGAGAAGGTAAATAGTAAGTGAAAGAATGAATTTCTGGACCATTTTAGATGGGCCATGAAGAGATGCTATGGTGTTTTTATCCCTGGAGACTTTAAAGAAGAGAAGGACCGATCATGTAGTTTAGATATTCATTTAAAGGCAAAACATTCTCTTAAGGTCCTGTC
The DNA here is from genome assembly GCF_000956105.1 of Propithecus coquereli. Classification (NCBI taxonomy): domain Eukaryota; kingdom Metazoa; phylum Chordata; class Mammalia; order Primates; family Indriidae; genus Propithecus; species Propithecus coquereli. The sequence goes on from NW_012148619.1 coordinate 8,842,302, forward strand.
CGGCTCCATGATTGCAAGGATCATGCGCTCTCTCTCCTGAGAGATGGGCTGCTTTTTTATGTTCTGTAAGAACATATCCAGAATCAAATTTGGTTTTGGACCAAGCAAGTAAATGAACACAGGCATCAGAGTAAAAGATGTTTAACCCCTCAGAATCCACTTAAGAGAACGGATGTTAATAGAGTTTAGAAGTTAATATCTATATATATCTCATATATTTAAAGTTACATCAGATCAGAGTGTAACTGATTTGGAAATTTTACCAGAGTCATTATTTTAATTGAAAAAGGTCATCAGAGAACATGCTGGGTATGTTTCTTATGAGTTGCAAAACAGAACAGAACACATGAGAATTTCTTATACCTAAAAATTTAAAACTAAAATTCATTCTGTGACCCCAACAAATACTTTGACTTTTTGGGTCTCAGTTACAATAGTTTTTGTATTCTTTCACACATTCATTCATTGTATCACTTAACAAACACATCTTGAGTGTCTCCACTGTATGAGGCTCTGTGCTGGGTCTTAGAGATACAAAAGTCAGTCACATAGTTCCTCCCCTTAAGACACTCATACATTGTGAAGATGATCACATAAATAGCTAATTATAAGGTACGGAAAAGTACTACAATGAAAATACATAATGGTGTTGAGGGAGCCCAGAGGAGGCAATGGCAAAGATCGACTTGAAGGTTTCAAAATCCGGACCTCTGGTATTCTGGGCAGAAGTGTTGCACTGTCTGCTTCAGACCCAAAAGACTGTTTTCATCAGGGGCATTTCCTCCTTGTTCTGTTCAATTTTTCATTGTTGTACTTTGAGCTTCAGGGAAAATTGCAAACCTGGTGTGTTGGTCTTCTATTGATTACATAACAAATCACCACAAACTTAATGGCTTAAAACGACACCCTTTATTATCTCACAGTTTCAGTATGTCAGAAGTCCAGCACAATATGGCTGATTTGGATTCTCTCTTTAGGGTGTCACAGGGCTAAAATCAATGTGTCAGCCAGGGCTGTGGTTCTCAGCCTCTCAAAACCCAGAATCCTCTTTCAAGCTTACTGGTTGTTGACAGAATTTAGTTCCTTGTGGTTGTAGAACTGAAGTCCCCATTTTCTTGACATGTGGTCCCCATAGTCTTCAAGCTAACAACAGCACATAGACTCCTTCTCATGCTTTTAATATCTCAGATTTCCCCTTCTGCTTTAAAGAGATCATGTAATATTTCTATCTTAATGTGCCCTGATCAGTAATCTTAATTAAATCTGTGAAGTTTCTTTTCCCAGATAACATATTCATGAGAGTAACACTAGAGAAAGAAAAGGTCATGGGGGCCAAAATTCTGCCTCCAACACCTGACATATGTACATTGTTCCTTTCTCCTTGCTAGTTCATTTATTTTGAATCAGTACAAAAAATGACCAGGGCCTTAGAGAGAGAATATACTCAACCTAATGGCAATGTCTAAAGAAATACAGATATGTTTGCACTAGGTCAGAAAATCAAAGCCACTTATTTCCAAACTGTGGTTTGCTTTCATTAAAAACTCCCTCCATGTCTTAGGGTACAGACTGTGAAAGTACAGGCTGGAGACTGAGCTGGCTGATATATATTGTCCATTTACCATGAGACAGATACTTCAACTCAATGTGATTCTCACAATAGTCTTATGAAGTAGGATTATTACTGCAGTTATTTGACAGATAAACCAATTAAGGTACAAAGAATTTTAAATGGTTTGCTCAAGTCTACAAGCTAGGACAGGGAACCCTAAAATATAAACCCAAGGCTACTTGGCCTGTGAACCAAAGTTTCTGAGAACTACCCAAGGCTGTGTCTCCTGATAACTAGAGAGGGACTTTCTTTTATATGTAAACTAGGTGAAAAAGAAAGAAAAAGGAAGGGAAAGGGGAAAAGTATTTATGTGTCAAACACATTCACACATTATCTCATTGAATCCTCAGAAATATTCTATTTAGTAATATTTTCTCCATTTATTGAGGAGAAAACTGACACTCAGTAAGGTTAAGAGATTTTGCCAAGTCCCTAGAATTAGTAGTTGGTAAAGCCAAAGAACAGTATGTAACCTAAAATCTATGGTCCTTGCAGTCTACTCTATTAGCCCTACAAGTGACACACCCCTTCCAAAGTCAAAAGCAAATGTTCTCCCTATCAGGAGCAGGAAATAAACTAGAAGTGTTCTTTGTGCACTGAGCCAGGACATTAATAGCAACTGTGAGGTTCTGGACATGCCCATGGAATTAGGCCCAAGTATGGGACTTCGTGTGCCCAGTCTCCTCAAGAAATGATTCCTGAGGCCAGCACACCTGGGCCTGTGTCAGCCACCACCATGCCAGGTAATGCCTCTTCTTCACAGGAGCACATCCTGGTTCAGCCAGGATGCCATCTGGGTCTCTAATTAATTTGAAGATGAAAAATTATGGCTTGAAGAAGTGTTAGCTCTAAATACCAAGAGATACTGGTATTAACCTGGGAAATCATTCCAGCTTGCCCTAAGAAATGACATTATTCAACTGGTGTTTTTGTTCCCAGGCCTTCGGTTTGGCATGGTTCATCTGGTTTGAAAATGCTCTGCCAAATGAGAATTCATGCTACTGCTTTGACAGGAGTCACCTTTGGGGTCAGAGAATGCCAGGCTATTGTCTGCCCCAGCTAGAGCTCCTTGCCTGGCTTTTTTACTAAATAAACCCTTGTCTTTGGGACCTTTCCTACAGAGAGCTTTCTCCTGCCTCCTCTGTGCCTCTACATAAATATGCTTGAACAATTTATTTTCCCATATTTCTTTACTTTTTCATTATTTCAAAATGTTCAATCTAACCTTCCCATAGATTTTTATGCACAGAGGGCTCATGTCATTCATTCAACAAATATTTATTGAGTTTCTACTGCATACCAGGCACTATACTAGCTACCTTGAACACTGCAGTAAAAAAGATCAACAAATTTTTGATATAAAGATTTTGAAATCTAGTGGGAGGAGATAGAAAATTAAATGCATAAACAAAATAATCAGATTGTAAGAAAAATATTATGAGAGATAAAAACAAAGTTATGAGATACCAAGTATTCAGCAGAGGCAACTTTAGGTAGAAGGTAAGAAAAGAGCTCTCTGAGAGGGTAACATTTGAGCTTAGACCTGAAAGAAAAGGAGCAAATAGCTGGAGGCATAAAATTACATGTAGAGAAAATATGTGCAACAGCCCTGAGATGGGAAAGAGCTTGGTGTGTCTGAGCAAGAGAAAAATAGCTACTGTACCAGGAGGGTAATGAGCAAAGGAAAAAGATGGTGTAAGATAAAGTCAGAATGGTATGGGGCCATGATATACATTCTTTTATTTGATCCTCCCACAAACCTGTTAAGTTGTCCCTTGGTATCCCTGGAGGATTGCTTCCAGGACTTCTGTGGATATCAAAATCCACAATGCTCAAGTCCCTTATATTAAATGGTGTAGTATTTATATATAACCTACAAACATCCTCCTGTATACTTTAAATAATTTCTAGATTACTTATAACTAAAACAATGTAAACACTATGCAGATTGTTATGTTGCATTTTTTTTATTTGTGTTATTTTTTATTTTTGAAATATCTCCATCCGCAGCTGGTCAATTGTTGGATGTGGAACCCATAGATACAGAGGGCTGATTGTACTAACATGTCTTTTGTAGCAATGAGGAAACTGAGGCTTAGGAATTTTAACCAATTTAATGGTGTATTTCCTCCAAAAACCAAGAAGGCCTGGCCTTCCAGAGCAACTATTAACTTACAAAATAGTTCCAAATTGCCACATAAATGACATTCTTCAAATGGAATTTTTGTTCCCAAGCCCTTGGACTGACAGGGCCTAGAAAATTCCAAAATTCATTGAAAAGTGAGAAATTTTGCAGTCTTTCAAAACAGCCACCTGTTAGAACAATGAACTAGGGATGAAATTATATGACTCCTTCTATCTAAAGGCGATAACTAAAAACAGATCATACAAGTTAGGACAAAGGGAGAAGGCAGTGTTGAGTCTTATCTTTACAGACTGGCAGACAAGTACTCTGTGGGTGGCCCAGGCACGGGGTAGACAAGGTCATCTCAGCCACCTCTGCTCAACCTCAATATCCCTCCTCTCACCAGAAAGGTCAGACAGTATATTTTCTCACCTGTACTGTGAAGAGGTGCAGGTTTGGCCCTGGAACATTTCCAAAAGAATTCGGATTCTCAAGCTCAGCTTGCATAGAAAGGAAGTAGATTTTATGTAGACTGAATAATAAGTTACATTACAAAGAATCACAATGCCTATACCTTATGCACTCCCTCTTCTACAGAGTTGTTTTTTCGCCTTTGTAACTATGACACCCTTGTGAGAGAAATCAAGGCAGAAAGGATAAGTGACTTGCTTCATGGCTTCTAGCAAAGTGAGACTCTCAGCAGAGCTTATGAAACTTAAAGAATCTCTCTCAAGGTTTGGCTTTAGAGCCTTCCTAACCACGAGCTGTCTTTATTTAGGACCTCTCAGTGCTGCCTATGATGATTTTGCTCAGTTGTAAATTTCCTGCCACATCTCATTCAACCATTATATATGACTGGTGACTGTTTTGTTTTGTCATACTTAAATTGCCTTGTGTTTATACTTAATTATACTCAAATGCAAAGACGCATGTATCATACTATGGCTTAGGCAGCAAACTGTTCAGACTCACGGGGATTGTATACTCCCTTACACTTGGATAGTATGCCAAAGTTTACAAAACACTTACATATGCATTAACTCATTGACTCCCCAGTGAGGTGGATACTGTTACAGAGATGTGGGGCAGGGAGCTAAAAAGAAGATTCCAGATGTTCATGTTGCTTATTTATTTGTGTTGATGAATAATTGTTCCTAAATATATAGCTTTAAGTAGTCTATCTCAAATTCCATTAGGTTCACAAGTAAAGTAGACCCGGCTGCTATTGCCTCAGTCTCTAAGGAGAAATTAATAGAGCTCATTCCACTTTCCCATTGGCTAAACTTCTCAAATCCAGGTAGGATATGGAAGAGTGAGAAATCCTTGTTCTTCAAAGTTGCTTGGTAACCAGTGACCTAGAGTGAGTATATTTTAATAGTTAAGGTACAGAATGTTCACATGGGATTTTGCCATTTCTGCTTCTCAAAATTCAAGAATCATTTATTTCCCCAAATACAGTATATGCTCCTTGGGGATAGAGATTTTTTTCTTATAGTGCCCAGTCAGTGAATACCTGTTGATTGATTGACAGCATCAATTTTGGTACTATCCTCATGCCTTTTCGCAATGTACTAACTGAGGTACAAAATGAATTCCCCATTTGGGATTGGTTGCTTGACCATAAAAAGACATGAAGTCCGAAGATAGGTAAAGCAAAAGTAGAAGTGTATTGTCATTTACAAAGATCAAGCTATTATCTAAAAATCTTTTACCTGAAGTAATTTTTTCTCTAACTAGATTTCACCATAAGAGGAACAATTGTTTCAGTATGTTTGGATTGATGCAGTACTTAATATGCTTAAATTACAGACTATGAATGGTCTTTTTATTTTGTTAATGCCAGATGTAATTTTGTAATAAAACTATTTTTGTTTATTGAAAACTATAGGCAAATTGCAAAACATGAATTCTACCCTCTTTGTTCTTCCTTTTTGCTTCTTCCACTCTGAAAATTAATGGATTTTGACTATCATCCAAAAGGCAGAAATAAGAACTTATGGCAGGATTTGTAAACAATGCCATGGATCAGATTATCATGGTCATCTCTCTTTTGGAGACAGAAATTATTTCTTATTTATCTACAACTGCTAGGGCATCCAGCACATAGTAGGTATATAAATAGATGCTTGGAAGAAAAGTATAATAGGAAGGAGTACAGAGGAAAGGCCAGACCTTGTATCCAATAACTTGTCTTATGTTGGTAGTCATCTCCATTGTAGCAACAGGAACATTTTTAAGGGAAAGAGACCAACTCCGCAAGATACCATGAAATAAGTCATTCTGCCAAACTCCCATCAACTATGCAACTCCTTCTATGCCATTCTATACTCTTTTAGTCATCACCACCATTTGTAATCCTATTTAATTTTGTTAACTCCTTTTTTCTTAAAATATTTACAAAGGAAGCAAAAGCAATTCTGATGCAAATCAGAGTAATGATGCCTACAGGAGTTGGAGACTGAGATTTTAGGGAGATGAAAATATTGTACATGTCAATGTGATATACATATTTGTTAAGACTCACTGAATTGCATGTTTAAGAACTATGCAGATTAAAGTATGTAATTTTTTTCCAACTAAAAATATATTTAAGAGAAATCAATAGACAAGTAACTTTAAACACATTCACAATTAAAGTGAAACGGTGTTATTAAATTCCAAATATTATTTCTTATTGAAGGCTCTAAACCTGAGACTTGCTTTCTCTTTTTAAAACAGATTAATAAGTGTTAAAAGCAAAAAGGATAAAGACATGTTAAAGTAGCTCTTTCTTTTTCTATTACTTTAGTTAAAAAAAAATATGTATTAGTATCCTTCCTTTCATTGTCAAATAGCCATCAGGCAGGCCTGAAGAGGTTGGCTGCCCAGATAAGGAGGCAGGCTTGTGGGGAGGAGGTCATCTGAACACAGCACAAGCCCATTTGCAACGAAGGTGGTAGCCCAGCCCCATCAGAACATTGACTACACCCAGACAGATTGAGCAAATAAGTAAATATATTGAGAATAATGAGAGCCAGGTTTCTCACTATGGGAAAGGGAGTTACAGTTATGGAAAAGATAAGGTGAGAATAAACCCAGTTAGTATTGCATTAGAATTGAAGGTACCAGAGTGAGCTAACAGTTTTCATTAAAGATAGATATAGAAATAAATGCAGATGTAAACATGTGCATGGTTCCTAGCTGTCTGCTGAAAGGCCCTGAGAGCAGGGGTACTCCAGTAGTAATGAGCACCTGATGCTCATATCTCAGTTTCAAATATAAAATGAACCAGGGATCCTTGAAGAAATGACTGAATCTAAAGCTGAGACTGGGAAACAATGTGATGAACCTGGGGCATCTGTCATAATAGAAAGCAAGGAAATGCTTAAAGAAGGATGAAGACAATATCAAAAGAACACAGAAGTAAGCTTGAAGTAGCTGGCTCCCACTGGCCAGATAAAGTACAAATGTAGTAGCATTAAAGTAATGATAATAATAACATATTATAACCTATTGAATAAACTAGTACCCCACAGATATAAATAAATGAATGGCTAAATAAATGGGTAGAAGAGAAAGCTCTTCATTATAGTAGAAAGCCTTCAATTAAATGTAGAAGGAATACTGTTTTAGAAAATCACCATTTGGCAATAAGCATAGTAATAATTAACCCAGGAAGAAACTTCAAAGGATACTAAAACTAGTAGGTGAAAGTGAGGAAAGGAAGATATTTACATAGTCTCAAAGTACCTGCCTACAAACTATTTGTTAATTGCAAAGGGAACAAAAAGTACAGAAACCTGGTGGATATCATCTTAATCAAATGATCAAAGTAAACATCATCAGTAATGGGACACATAGACATCACATGCAATCTGACAGGATGCAATGAAAAGAATATAGTGAAATGTGATAGTCTCACCAAAAATGCATAACTTGGGTCTAATCATGAGGAAACATTGAACAAACCCAAATATTAATAGAAGAAGATGCTGAAAAACAACTGATCTATCTTCAAAAATGCAAAAGTCATTTAAAGTATGGGTATAAGAGGAGGACACTGTCTAAATTCTATTTAGAGATGTCCAGGAAGGCTTAGTAAAGGAGATAACTTAGACATAGTCTTGTAAAATGAAGCAGTTGTCATATAAACTAGAGAGGAAGTCATTCTGGGCAGAGGAAGCAGCATTTTCAAAAGTGTAGAGTTCTGGGGGATACTGCAGTGAATTGGGTGCATAGAGAGTACAGAGAGGGTAGCTGTAGCAGGGAGATGAGTTGATGTTAGGCCAGGTCCTCTGAGAAGCAGATGCCAAATCAGGATTAAATGTGCAGGAGTCTATTAAAAGAAATATCTGCGTGAAAAGAAATAGGGAGGGAGTTGGAGAAGTCTCGGAGAGACATGAGATTTTGACATAAGTCTCACCCCAAGTGAAAGAGAGAGATAAGGGAGGTTGGGTGGCAGGTCAGCAAAGAGATGTGTGAATCTCTGAGCCAAAATCAATGACAAAGTATCCCATCTCCCAGGAACAGGGCCGCTTTAGTATTCCCACCTCATTTAATCATTGGTGTGAAACACCCCATGGTAGGCACAGCCTTGGTGAGAACTCAGGAATGGACTTCAAAGTGCAGCCCCATGGACCCTTGGTCAATTATGCTCCCTGGAATAGGAGGGCAGCAAGGTGCATTCTCATGACCACCACATTTGTTTTAGCTGATAAAGAAGATTTAATTGGCAGAAGTGGTGAAGAACATTCCAGAAAGACATGTGAAGGAGCTTAAATGCAAGCACTTAGTATTTCACGTTTGTTCTTAAATATCAATTTCCTTTCAGTTACAAAAGAGTCATAGACATTTTTGAGGTGGGCTGTGACCACATTTGTCGATCTGCATTTGATAAACATGGACATCTAATCCTGGAGAGCCTACCAATTTGCTTTGCCTTCTTAATGTGGTTAAGTCTTCTGTTTTTAGCCTTTGGTCCATCTGTGGAGGCTAACCTCAATATTACATAACTGTCTTTTCCCTGGAGTTATTTGATTCACCCTATTGTTGTACACTGAACAAACAGAAGCTGGTTAGTAGCTGTGTATGCCTTTAATAAAAATAGGGAAATACATTTTCTTGCTATTTACTAAATAAAAACAGTTCTTCTTAAACATTGGAGTCATGTTGTAGAGAAGACTTGGCATTGAAAAATAGCAAAAGTATTCTAGATTTTAAAAATGTTGGGAACAATTGAAATTAACTGATTCTGTTCAGATCCTGATGAGTTTGAAAAGAGTATGAATCCATAACACAATTTCAAGTTGCTTTAGCCTATTCTTAATTGCAAATTTTCTAAAACCCATTAAAGAAAGGAAATGGTCTTTCTAGACTCATTTTATCAGATTTGGAGTACCCTCATCCTTTATCAAATGCCTGAAAAGTTCTCCAAATTGCATAAGAAACACCTATAAAATATGACTCACTGCGTTTTTTCAGTGAGTAATGCAATTAACACTGTAATATTGTAGCCACTATTTTTTTTAAAAAATCTTATTAACATTTATTAACTGCTAGGATTGAGATTTTTTAACTCTGAGAAAAAGATTCAAGATGCCCAGTATGGTTTTTAAAAACTTTAACAATGTGCTCTTTCCTCAAAGGATGATGTGTCTGTTTACAACAGAGCATTTAATTGGGTAAAAAATTTGGTGCCTGAAAGAATTTGAGGGAGTTTTTTCATTCAATGGCAAGAAAATTGTTATTCCAAAAATGAGATGCATACAAGAGATAGCTTAACTGAGGAATCATGCTAAAGATGTATCTTTAAAATAGCTGCTGCATATGAACTATAGCTTTGATATTTGGTCTTCAAGACTATTTCGTTAAATGCTCTACAATACCCGAATAGCATAGCAGTATTTTTTGTGTGATGAAGGGAGTGGGGAGGAAGAAATTGTTTTTTTGTTTTTTTTTTTAAATAATCATTTGTTTTAAATAGCTTTCATTATAAATGTCATTTCTGGCTTCATATATGCTGTGATTACTTGTTCCTGGTCAGGAATGCATGTATTTACCCAGAATATACACTCATCTTTTAATTCTGACCTAAAGGGCAATCCTGGTGTTGTTAGCCTGAAGCAATTTTTAGAGGATGTGGCTATGAGTTTCTTTGGTTTTGGATGTGGATACAAAGATCTGTTTTGGTCATTTTATTTTTAAGACTGTTTTGTAGTTGCACCAAATCCATTGGTCCTTTAGAGAAGATGAATAAAAGCAGATTCTTCATGGGTCAGAGTCGCTGCATTGCACTTTAGCGAACACAGGTCCCATCTTCTTTCACATGTGGTGCAGCAAAATATTATACTCCTTCTTCTTCAAGCTACAGAGTATTTCCAAGAATTACATATGACTTTCCTGAGTTAGAAAATACAAACTCTTTATTCATTTATTGTCAGATAGTTATTGTGGGGGAGGAGATTTCTTTTTAAAGGTGAAAAACTGATTATTGCTATAAGAAAGTTAGATATACCTATAGTGATTGAATTCCTAAAATGTAGCTAGTTCAAACTGGGATATGTTCTAAGTGTAAAATATGTTGCAGATATTGAAGCCTTAGAACAAAAAGAATATAAAACATCCCATTTTCATATCAATTACATGTTGAAATAATTTTGAATATATTAGGCTATACTATTAAAATTAATTTCACCTGTTTCGTTTTACTTTTTTCAATGTGACTTCTCAAACATTTAAAATTACAATGTGGCACAAATTTGTGGCTTACATTATATCTATTGAACAGTATTCTAGAATACTTGATATATGCAAGTCCTCAGAAATCATTTAATCTCTTCCATTCTCTGTGGCTAGCACAAAACTGCTATGGAGGTCCAGATTAGCCTTGCTGGGACACTGGCCAGGTTGACTGATGCCAAAATTGAGATTCTTTAAGACAGCGTATGGAGCTCGAAGCACCCAGTTATTGAAGAACTGGATAAGGTTAAAAGGCAAGCATTGTTAGCCTTTACCCTTTGATATATCACAGGGTCACACATGGGAAACGTGACTTAAATTCTGAGATATTTCTCTAATACAGGAGTTACTGGGCTGGAGCCCATGATAGACCTGAAGGGTTTTCATACACCCCTTGATATTATACATAAAATTAGTGTGTATGTGCCTTTTCTTTAGAGAGGCTATAACTTTAATTAGATTTTCAAAGGTCTAGGGACCATGGTTTCAAAAATATTAAGAAGACTAATTCTAGAAAGAAATTGTTCATTGATAGGTCATAATCATGGTTAGGTGGTCATCCATGTCTCCAAGTATTAGTATTCTTAATAATGTGAACATGTGCATTCACATGTCATGGAAATCTAAATGGTGTTTGGTCCTCCTACAGACAGCATTTTGAGAAAACTATGCTATGGAAGTCAAAGTACATGGAGATTGGTGAACAAAAATAACTAACAATTAGTGTAAGGCAGGAAGACTATCAATGGCATTTCAAGGAAAGGTCATCTGCTGTTGATTATGTCCCAGGAAACTAAACTACTGATGATTAAGCACAAAACTCTTGTAGCTCTCACCCTAAAAGGATATTATAAATCCAGTTCTGCTTGGAAGAAAACTTCATTCATTTTTTCAATCCTTTGGGCTCTCATAGTACTTAATCTCTACCATAGAATTTACCCTGTTATAGTCTAACTTTGCAAAATTTACATATCTGCCTCACTCTATACTATAAACGTGGCTCTTCAAGAACAAGAAACAGTTTTTCTTTTTACCCTTTCACCCACTGAGTGCCTAGGAAGTAGACAATAGACTTTGTTGAGTAAAATAATAAATTAATGGTTGTTGCCTGATTTCTACACATCTCAAAATAAAAGATAATGTAAGAAACAAATACAACCTTAAAATTTAATTGGGGGGGGCTAAATAAAAGGCCAGAGCTGTAGAGTTTTAGCCAAATTGACCAGATTTAGCATTTGACCCCGGTTAAATCTTCACAAATTGAACTAACCTGCAGCAAGACTGCACACGGCCTGCAGCTGTAATACACGTCTCCTAGGCCCAAACAGTGCTGATTCATTCACCACAGTTCATTTCAGAGTGGAGGAAACAAACTTTTAAGTTACAGAAATATAAGCAGTTGTAGATCTGGGAGTCATCAGGAAATGTTTGATACTTTAAAGAACTGACTGAAAGTTAAACAGGTTAATGTGACATTTCAAAGGGATTTTTGAAATTCAATAGCTTTCTCTAGCAGCTGATGTTTATTCTCTGGTTGTAAGGCAAATGTTGAATTTCTTCAAAGGAACAATGATAGATTCTAGGATAACTAGATAGGTTCAACATTCACTATAGGTTTTTGTTTTTTTCTTCTCTTTGACCCCTCCCAACCCCATGAAAAAATATTATATATGTATGTATACAATAGGAAATGGAAAACCCATCTGGCTGGCTCTTAAGCATGGTTTTCTTCATCATCAAAGGAATTTCTGTGTGAAAACAATAATTTTACAGAGTCGACAGTAGGTATGGTGCCATTCAAGAGAAAAGCAGAATCATAAAGAATATATGTGTACATACAGGAAAAGGACACATTCCCTTTTTCTTATTAAATCAGCACTGTGCAGGAGTGTAAGGTGTTTGCCATGATGTAAATTAAAGTTCTGTGAGTCAGACCATCTCCTTCAGATATACATTATCAAATATGGTTAGCAAGACTAATGACAAAGATAAGTCATGGAACACACTCTGTTACTTAGCAACTAGAATGTGAATTGTACAATTGCACATACAAAAAAATTTCACGGAGTTTTATTAAGATCATGAAAAATCCCATTTAGGTGAATCAGTTAACAAAGTTGAAGGACATACTTTAAAAAATTATTTAACATTTGGATGAAAGAAGCCTTAAAAGTCATCTTATTCGAAACCTGTTATTGGTTTGGTTATAAATGACAGAAACCCAACCTAAACTAATTTCATTTACAAAAAGAAAAGAGAGAGAGAGAGAGGAAGGAGAGAAAGAAATTAGTGGTTTATAAAATCCAAGAATAGGTTGCACAACTAAATCATGGGAAGAGGGTGGAACAACTGGGATTGGGAATGTGAATGCTCCAAGGATGGAGCTTTCCCACTCCTGTGTTTTTATTTTCTCTCTGAAAGTTAGGGTCACCTTTTTTACACAGTGAAAATGTGGCCCTGAGAGTTTTGTATCTTTCAGACATAGACGTGGGCCCAAAAGATCTTTTCACATTAAATAAATAATAAAATAAAATAGGAAATGCCTAGATTGGGTCAGTCACCTGTAGCCAGGTTTATCCTAGTTTGCATGAGTCCACCCCCAGACCAATCAACTGTGATAAGAATGGAGCAAGAGATTTGGGGGTTGAGAAGGAGGGTGTGAGAGAGGGGGTGGTCACGGAATAACATGGCAGATTGCAAAGTGGCTGTGTAGGTGGGAGTCAGCTCTAGCAGGAGTAGAGAGTATGTTGACATGTCCAATACAAATCCTATCATTTTATAGGTAAGTAAGCAGAGAGATGAGTTGTTTTAGCTTTATATGACAGATTATAAAACAGCTTGGACTAAAACAAAAAAGACAAACATTGATTACTTTCGTAATACACTATATTAACTGTTTTATATACATATTTATGTTTAATACAACTACCTTATAAAATAGATATTAACATCCTCATTTTTCAGATGATTAAACTGAGATTTAGAGATAAATGTATACACAGGTCTGTCTGATTCCAAAATCTGTGCCCTTTCAAAATAATAATACTAATCGCAATTAGATTATTTTATAAAATGGATATATGTTCATTATAAATATTATATAACACAGAAAACATTTTCAAAGAATGACTAAACATCCCAAATCCCTCAACCTAGAATTAAACATCATTAACAAAGAGTATCTTTCATGTATCACTAAAGACAGAAGAGTAAGTAGAACAGCCAAAAAATTTTATAGAAAGGGCATCTCAAAGAACTAAAAGTAGACCTACCATTTGATCCAGCAATCCCACCACTGGGGATTTTTTTCCCAAAGGAACAAAAGACATTCTATAAAAAAGACACTTGCTTTCTAATGTTTACTGCAGCACAATTCACAATCACAAAAATGTGGTATAAATCCAAGTGCCCACCAATACATGAGCGGATTAATAAAATGTGGTATATGTATATCATAGAGTACTACTCAGCCATAAAAAATGGTGAACTAATTTTGTAACATTTTGTAACAACCTGGATGGAATTGGAGACCATTCCTCTAAGTGAGGTATCACAAGAATAGAAAAACAAATATCACGTGTACCCACTATTAAATTGGAACTAATTGTTCAGCACTCATGTGTACATATGGAAGTGAAACTCAACAGAAACCAAGTAAGCAGGAGAGGAGAAGAGGGGATGTGTGAATTCACATCTAATGGGTACAATGTACACTATCTAGGTGATAGGTACACTTAGAACTTTGACTCAAACTGTGCGAAAGCAATTCATGTAACCAAAACATTTGTACCCCTGTAATATTCTGAAATAAAAGAAATTAAAACAAAAGAATTCAACATTTTAAAAAGGGCACATCAGACTATATTATTTCTGAATATAAGCATAACATTTAATTTTACTTGAATTTAACTGAAAAGCAACTGGAGAGTGAAGAATCACTAAATCTATTTTTTTTTTAGGACAAAAAACTCAATGTTGTAAAAAACTATGAAACGTACAAAAAGGTTATTTTTCAAAGAAATTACATGTTTCACATTTTGACATTATTGACTCACTGCTTTCTAAAACTAAGGACATTAATGCACTTATATTTCTCTATCTCCTGACCCCTCAGCTTTATAATTTTGGTGAGTTCTGTTAATTTTATATTTTCAAGACTTATGTTTATATACTCACAAGCAAATTGGTTTTAACTGATCAACACCTAAGTGCACATATAGGAATAACATTTATCGGGCATTGGGCAGATGGGAGGGGGGAGGAGGGGATGGGTATATACATACATAATGAGTGCGACGCGCACCATCTGGGGGATGGACATGCTTGAAGCTCTGACTCGTGGAGGGGAGGAGGGGGCATGGGCAGCATATGTAACCTAAACATTTGTATCCCCATAATATGCTGAAATAAAAAAAATCCATAGATTATTAAAAAAAGATTTATGTTTGTATTCTCTTTTGTAACCATAAATCCCATAGTTATCTATTCTTAGTTTTATATTTACATGGATTCCAAGCTTATCACAGTTAGTTTTACCAAACTTCTCTTTTATTGATTTTTTATTTTTCTTGGTTTACTGGATTTCAACATCAAATAGGTCTCCCCCTAGATTCCCCCAATGGCTCCTGTGAGCCATATTCCTTGAGAATGCCTGTTGCCTTTCAACTCACAGGGCTTTTGCTTGTTCGTTTTGAATTTGATTTCCAGCAGGTTTTCCTATGCCACTCCTAGGAAGTCTGGGAGCTTCTAGGATCTGTAGCTTGATGCCTTTCATCAGTTTTAGGAAATTCTTAGCCATTTTCTCTTCAAATATAGCTTCTGCTCCCCCCCTTTTATTTTTGTCTTCTTCCCTTTTGGGATTCCAATTATACTTGAGTACGATTTCTCATTGTAACTCCTATACCCCCTATAGTCATTTTTTGCATTTCCTTTTTGTCTCTCCATGCTTTATTCTAGATGTTTCTTTCAAAATATTTTCCTGTTCACTGTTTATCTTTCTGCTCTTAAATCCATCCACTGAGTTCTTAAGGTTGACTACTATACTTCTCAATAGTAGAATTTGTGTTTTTATGGTTTTCAGCTGTTTTTTTTTTATTTCCTTGAACATATTTATAGCATGTCTGAAATCCCTATGGGTATTTCTTTTTTTATTATATCTATTCTTCTTTTAAAAATCATGTCTTGTCTCTTCATGATTGGTCATTTTCTGATTTAGTGATGGACCATAAATATGAACAATTATATAAATGATTTGAGAACTAGGACGTTTTTCCCCAAAGAGGATTTAAAATTGCTTTTGATAGACAGTTGGGGACTCTAGCATCTGTGATCAATTTAATGCATATTGAAGGACTGAGATGATTTGAGACTGGGCTTCAGTTCCATTAAGGTCCAGTTAGCTTTAAGTTCACCTTTCTCCCCAAAAGACTGTCAAAAGTTCCTCTTAGTTTCTTAGCTGCCTCTTTTGGAACTCTCAACAGGCAGCTACAAATGCTAGGTTAATCTATTTGGGTTTTTTCCTACTCCAGTATATTTTTCAGTCCTCATTAGCTCTCTGAGGCTTTCAGACTTTTTATAAAATTATTTTGTCCAGGTTCCTTTCTAGTTGTTCTCAGTGGGATGGTTAATAAAATTATTAATATCTCGTCTGTCATTACCAAAATTGAAGTCTGGTTAGTACATACTTAATTTGATATCAATTTTAACGCCTTGATTCTTCCTGGTTTAAAACCTACAACACCTACACCATAATAAAAAGTTTCTTGTTTTTAATTATCCAGAAGACTCCAATTTCTGTTTCTTCCAGTTTATTATCTTGATAAGATACTCATGTTTCATCCACTTCATGGATGATCATGGAGTGATTTCATAGTACTACTCTCATTGAATGCACATCTCTAGCACTACCTATACCTGTAAACAATTCATATGAGTAATGATCTGGATTGATGGAACAGAAAGAAGAAGATTCAGTGAAAGAATCAGAGTGTTAGAGAAATAAACCAACAGAAGGACTGATTTTGGAGAATGCAATGGAGAAAAGATTTTTATGGAAGGATAGATCAACACTGTGAAATGCTGCAGAGAGACCAGGTAGCTCAAGATGGTGGTTAGGATGTTGAGTTTGGTAACTAAAAATCAACACTGACTTTTAAGAGAACAATTTTCATAGAGAATGTACTCAAATTGGATAAATAAAAAAATAGGTGAGGAGCTGATTTCTTTAAGAAATCAAGTTATGAAAGAAAACAGAAAATGGGTGGTATTTGGCTAAGAAAAACAGAGTTAAGGAGAGATTTAGTTGTCATTGTTTGCTTTTAGCATAGGGCCATTTTGAACATGTTTGTAGACTGAGGGAAAAACACCAGCAGGGAAGGGACTACAGACTACAGGAGGTAAGCAAAATTGATTGAACTAAGTCCTGGAGAAGTGAGAGAGAGAGACAGAGAGAGAGAAAAAGAGAGAGAGAGAGAGAGAGAGAGAGAGAGAGAGAGAGAGAGAAAAGAAGCAGCAAGGATAAGCTTTCTGATGAAACACAGGAATACAAAGTAGGGATAAAGAAGAGATTTATAAATCATGAGAGGTGGGAATTAGAGGAATCCAGTTCTGATAATATTTACTTCCATGGTCTGTAAAAGGGAAGATCAGTAGCTCATGTTAAGTGTAAATACAGTCATGCATTGTTTAACAATGGGGCTACATTCGAGAAATACATCATTAGGTGATTTTGTCATTTTGCAAGCATCAGGGTGTAGTTACACAAACCTAGATGGTATAGCCTACTACACACCTAGGCTAAATGGTATAGCATATTGCTCCTAGGTTACAAGCCTGTACAGAATGTTACTGTACTGACTACTGTAGGCAACTGTAACACAATGGTATTTGTATAGCTAAACATGGAAAAGGTATGGTAAAAATATGGTATAAAAATATAAAAAATGGTACACCTATTTGGGGCATTTATCATGAATGGCACTTGCAGGACTCGAAATTGTTCTGGGTGAGTCAATGAGTGAGTGGTGAATTAATGTGAAGGCCTAGGATGCTACTGTATAAGACTGTAGACTTTGTAAACACTGTACTCTTAGGCTACACTAAATTTATAAAAATTATTTTTCTTTCTACAATAATAAACTAGCCTTAGTTTACTGCAACTTTTTTACTTTATAAACTTTAATTTTTTTAAACTTTTGGACTCTTCTGTAATAACACTTGGCTTAAAACACACATTGTATAGCTGTACAAAAATATATTTTTCTTTGTATCATTTTATAACCTTTATTTATTTTTTTTAACTTTCTAGTTAAAAACTAAGACATAGACACACTAGCCTAGGCCTACACACAGTCAGGGATCATTGATCTCATTGTCTTCAACCTCCACATCTTGATCCACTGGAACATCTTCAGGGGCAATAACATGCATGGAGCTGTCATCTCCTATAATAACAATGCCTTCTTCTGGAATACCTCCTGAAGGACCTATCTGAGGCTGTTTTACAGTTAGCTTTGTGTGTATGTGTGTGTGTAAAAGGAGTACACTGTAAAATAATCATAAAAACATAGTAAATACATAAGCCAGTAACATAGTTGTTTATCATTATCAAATATTATATACTATACATCATTGTATGTAGTAGACTTTTATTAATATAGAATGACAGCACAGGTTTGTTTACACCAGCATCACCACAAACACAAGTAACGCACTGCCTTATGACGTTACAACAGCTAAGGCATCACCAGGTGATAGGAATTTCTCAGCTTCATTATGATCTTATGGGACCACTGCTGTATATGTGGTCCATCATTGACTGAAATGTTGTTATGTAGCTCATGACTGTAGTCCACCTACCTTCCACAAGCTATTTTCCTTTAAGACATGCAACACAACTTTTTATTGGTACCTTAGCCTCTTCTCATTGGTTTTAGGGTGCAGAAGTAGAAAATTTTTTCATAGTCCTATAACGATCTTCCATCTAATATCTCACAAATTACTCATTTCCTTTACCCCCTCAAAATGTATTTTGGATAATCTTACTATAAAGACCATGTAGGTTGGCCACTTACTGATATGGATGTGTAGGAGGATTAATACTTTATCTAACTCAAGTGAATGTCAGACAACCTCAGCAATTTGTTCTTTTTATCCCATCTTGTGTTCTTATAAATGGAAATGCTACAAGAGCAATGATCGTGTGTTTTATATATCCTGTTAAGGTACAGCAAACACCGGGGTGTTAAATAAATAATAAATGGGAATAAAATTTCCAAATAATAAAACTAACTATAACTCGTTCGATTGCTGCTAGTGTTGCAGATGCTGTGCATCTGCAAATATTATTGACCAATATAAATTACTAGTAATAAAGCACACACATCTTTAATCACAGTGTCCACAAATTTAAGTTACATTTTGGTAAATCTTTTCTAGCAAAATAAGAGCACCATGTACTCACTGAGTATTTGCTATGTGCCCAGAATAGTGCTAAGTGCTTTACATGCATGACTTAGTCCATTTGTGTTTCTATAAAGAAATACAAAATACCTGAGGCTGGGCAATTTATGAAGAAAAAAGTTTATTTGGCTCAGTTCAGCAGGCTGTACAAGAAGCCTGGCACTAGCATCTGCTTCTGGTGAGGGCTTCAGGCTGCTTCCACTCATGGCAGAAGGCAAAGGGGAGCTGTCATGTGTAGATCACATGACTAGAGAGAGAGAGACAGAGAGGAGGGAGGGGCTAGGCTTTTTCTTAACAAGCAGCTCCCCTGGGAACTAATAGGAAGAGAAGTCACTTATTACCATGAGGATGGCACCAAGCCATTCATGAGGGGTGTGCCCCTATGACACAAACACCTCCCATTGTGTCCCCCCTCCAATGGGGATCGAATTTCAACATGAGATTTGGAGGAGTCAAATAAACCATTCCCAAACTATAGCAATGCATGATCTCATTTTATCCTTGTAACTTTTAGCTCATTCATATTTATTATCTTCTATTTGCTTCACAGCGACCTAATGAGAATATACCGATATTATCGTTTTTTTTAAAACAAAACAAATAAGAATTCATGAGATTAAACAGAATGCCCACATTCGTATTAATATATTCAGCTAATATATGCAGACCTGTAATTCAAACTCCGGATTTCTGACTCCACAGCCAATAGTGTTATTTACAATGCTATAACAGTCTCCTCAATTTAGCACCTATAAGAGTTGAATAGTAGTTTTCCTTGTGAAAGAATGAGGAATCATATCATTTGATTGCTTAAGAATACAAATCCTTACCTGTGTAAGACAGACAAATATTACTGGCCAATATAAAGATGGGGTTTAATGAATATAAGCAATTACTCAAGAATCAGAAATGGAGCCTATCTCCTTGTTCAATTTCAGCTTTATATTCTAGCATTTGAGTAATGGTATTAATATGGCAACTGCTAATGGTAGAGAACCTGTTCAGTATTTAAGGTAAAGAATTGCTTACGGAGATGTAACTTTACCAAAGAGACAATATTCTACTTAGATCAGAGCATTAAATTTTATTTCTTCACTTTGTTGTTTAATAATTTGGATATACTATGAGAGAAGAAAGTGAGGTATTCAAAAAGTATGTAAAGAATTTTATAATGTGCATGTGTAACAATGATCATTGTACCTTGGATAATTAATTCTATTGAATTTTTAATAGTTTTGAATATTTATGCTGTAACTAGACTTTTAAAAAGTAATTTATACTTAAACTTTCTCTTAGCATTTCTGCAGATCATCCTGTGTGTTATCAAACATTAGTTGGTAATAGTAGCTATAAAAGATGAAATTTGAGAAAATAATATAAAAATAGTTATGCTTGCTATACAATCCAGCTTCTTTAGAACATGGCATTGATTTTTACAAACCATGCTTCATTTGACATCAAACATATGGCACTGTGGTTCTGAGAAAAATATATCTCTAATCGGGATTTCTGTCATTATATTTATATTTATCAAGAACCTCATCAAATTTCCTTTATATTTTAATGCTTTCTATTATAGAATGCTGATTACATAAAAAATATCTATTAGAACACTGCAGCAATTATGA
The DNA here is from genome assembly GCF_000956105.1 of Propithecus coquereli. Classification (NCBI taxonomy): domain Eukaryota; kingdom Metazoa; phylum Chordata; class Mammalia; order Primates; family Indriidae; genus Propithecus; species Propithecus coquereli. Next base: position 8,862,844 of record NW_012148619.1, read on the forward strand.
ACACTAAATAGAAAAATAGCTGTACTAAAATAAATTTTATAGAATTTTAACCAGAAGCAATTCTTAGACAGTTTTTATCCATTACAAAGATTTTAATATGTAGGGCTTTGTTTGCCATCGTACACGCCGATATTACCTAATATATTTTTTCCAGACTTAAGATGAAACATAAATTAATGTCACCTCAGTTAGCATAAGAAATTCACATATCAATGTGAACAGAGAAGGGAAAGGGGGAGTAGTATAAAAGGAGGGAGGTATTTTTTTTATTTCTTCCTAAATGGTTAGCCTCAAATATATGCTTTTTGAATGAATACATACATATATTTCTTTTTTTAACCATTACATCCCATTCAGAATTGTCTCATAGTTTTTGGATGAGAAATTTAAAATAAAATTATTTTTTAAAATAGACATTGGCCTAGGAAAAGAATTTATGAAGAAGACCCCAAAGGCAATCACAGCAACAACAAAAATAAATAAATGGGACCTGATCAAATTAAAAAGCTTCTGCACAGGCAAGGAAACTATCATGAGAGCAAACAAACAACCTACAGAATGGGAGAAAATATTCACATGTTACACATTCGATAAAAGGCTGATAACAAGAATCTATACAGAACTCAAGAAAATCAGCAAGAAAAAATCAAACAACCCTATCAAAAAGTGGGCAAAGGACATGAACAGAAACTTTTCAAAAGAAGATGGATGAATGGCCAGGAAACACATGAAAAAATGCTCAACATCTCTAATCTTCAGGGAAATGCAAATCAAAACCACAATGAAATAATCACTTATCTCCAGTGAGAATGGCCTTTATCAAAAAGTCCCAAAACAATAAATGTTGACGTGGCTGCAGAGAGATAGGAACACTCCTACACTGCTGGTGGGACTGCAAACTAGTCCAACCTCTGTGGAAAGTAATATGGAGATACCTCAAAGAGCTACAAGTAGAACTACCATTTGATCCAGCAATCCCATTACTGGGCATCTACCCCAAAGAACAAAAGACATTCTATAAAAAAGACATCTGTACTCGAATGTTTATAGCAGCACAATTCGCAATTGCAAAGATGTGGAAACAACCAAAGTGCCCATCAATACATGAGTGGATTAATAAAATGTGGTATATGTATATCATGGAGTTCTACTCAGCCACAAAAAACAATGGTGATCTAGCACCTCTTGTATTATCCTGGAAACAGCTGGAACCCATTGTATTAAGTGAAGTATCCCAAGAATAGAAAAACAAGCACCACATGTACTCACCATCAAATTGGTATTAACCGATCAACACTCAAGTGCACATATAGTAATAACATTCATCGGGTGTCGGGCAGATGGGAGAAGAGAGGAGGGGATGGGTATATACACACCTAATGGGTACGGTGTGTACCGTCTGGGGGCTGGACACACTTGAAGCTCTGACTCCAGTCATGCAGTATAAGTAACCTAAACATTTGTACCCCTGTAATATGCTGAAATAAAAAAAAATTAAGAAAATAAAAATAATTAAATATGCAGTACAGATTCATTATCTCTGCTTCTTATTTAAAACAAAAATTAGAATTAAGAATTTTAAAAACCTCTAATGGCCAGATGCAGTGGCTCACACTAGTAATCCTAGCACTGTGGGAGGCCAAGGTGAGAGGATCACCTGAAGCCAGAAGTTGGAGACCAGCCTCAGCAAGAATGAGATCCTGTCTTCAACAAAAAATGGAAAAATTATCTGGGCGTGGTGGTGCATGCCTGTAGTCCCAGCTACTTGGAAGGCTCAAGCAGGAGGATCACTCAAGCCCAGGAGCTTGAGGCTGCAGTGAGCTATGATGACATCACTGTGAGTTATAGAGCAAGACCCTGTCTCAAAACAAACAAACAGACAAACCTCTGATGATATGTAATACTCCGCAAAGCCAAAAAAAAAAAAAAAAATTTCAAATATTTGTAAGTAAATTTTAAGAGATACTAATTAATTCCAAAAAACTTAGTAGGCATACTATATTCTCTTATAAACTATTTGTTATAGCACAACAAGTAGTTCAATATAAATGAATTTAAACACCAGTTATATATCATACATTATATGAAATAGAAAAATATATATAGATACGGTCGATGTCTCTAAAAACTCTAGAAACTTAAAAGAGAATGTAGTAACCAATATACAATTTTGAAAACAAAATGAATAAACAAAAAATATATATCATCTAAATACTATGTACAGTTATTAAATTTCATTTCTTAAGTGATGAACTAAATACTGTTAAGAACTGATGTACTACACAATGACATCGATGCTATGTCAGAATGATTTGTAGAAGGCATATCAATACAGAGATTCAGAAATATTTATTAGGAAAGCAATGCACATTGATTATAACAATCAGCTTTTACTTCCATGTGTATTGTTTGAATTTTCCAAAACCATTCTCCAATTAACCATTTAAAACTCATTCATGTATTATGCATCCTACAACAAAGACTAAGAAGCAGACAAGAATGATTATGATAAACAGTCTTAAAATTACAGAAAATACTTCATATATGTTTACATGAAAATATTTTGAAATCAATTTTGTGTTTATTGAAGAGAGATTTTTCTCATGTATATTATTCAATACTTTTTTTCTGTCAAAGTATTAGTTTCCCAGGATTGGTATAACAAATGACCACAAACTGGGTGGCTTAAAACAGCAGAAATATATTCTTTACTGTTCTGGAGGCAAGAAGTCCAAAATCAAGGTGTCAACAGGACTGGTTCCTACTGGAGACTCTGAGGGAGAATCTGTTCCATGCTTTTCTCCTGTGTTGGTGGTCGCCAGCAATCCTTGGTGTCCCTTGCCTTTTAGATGTATGACTCCATTCTTTGCCTCTATCTTCATGTGGCATTCTCCTGTTTCTTAGACTCTTCTTATACAGACACAAGTCATACTGGATTAAGGGCCTGCCCTGTTCCAGTATGACCTCGTCATAACTATTATACTTCTGTCTGCAATTACAGTATTTCCAAATAAGATCACATTCCGAGACTCTGGGAAAAGAATGAATTTAGTGGGGGACACTGTCCAACCCAGTGCATCCAGTTCCCATTAGACATTAAAGAAAAAAAATTTCTATACTATACAGGATGCAAAAATTATTTGAGAGTGAGTCAGTCAGAGCTCTGGCATGAGCCTGAAGCCACAGCCCCTGACCTGCCTAGTCCACTTCGCCTCCTCTGCCTCACCTGTTTCTCTGCCTCTCTCACTGTCTCTCCTGTGCACTCTTCCTCTGAATCTCGACATTAATTTCTTTTTCCCTATCCTACCTGCTCCCTTGTGTGCCCAGTCACCCCACCAGCATAGGCCCCACAGTGCCACCTCTTCTCCTCCACCCCACACTTGCAGCTCCCAGTGGGAGAACCAAGGACCACAGCTGGGCAGCTGCTGCTTCCTGCAGGAACTCATATGAGCACTGACACTTCTCCACAAGTCTCCAACCGTAAGCAAAACGGGAAATGAGTGAATGTAAGAGTTTGAGAAGGGTTTCCAGTTTAAGATGGCTAACTGGAGACACTGGACATCCACATAATCTAGAAAGAAGAGCCAAAATTAGAAGTAGATAATTGTACCCTGAATTAGAATTTCAAGGAAAGAACACTAGAGTCCAGCAGAACTCACAGGAAACACCTGAGGCATGGAAAGAAGGAAGAGAGAGGCCAACTCAGCAAGAGATTAGCAGGAGCCCAGAGGGATTTGGTATTGTGGGGAAAGGGTAAGTGAGAGAGTTACGGGGGTCCACATTGCTGCTGTGAACTGCATCAATGCCAACTGCAAGAGAGCTCCTCTACCCATATGAACCCTGACACTACCATGGGCAGTAATTTGGACACCCTGGAGGGCACTGCACCACACTGGGAACTTGCACTGGGTCACTCACCTCCCACCCTAGACCTGAGCAGCTATGGCAGGGTGCCACTGTGAAAGCACACTGTCTTGGGACTGCATCCTACTCTGGGAACTTCAGCTGCTGTACCTCAATATCTTAGAAGCTCCAACTGACATCTACCAGTGTCCATCTGGAGGGCTGTGGCAGCACAGAGCTGGCTGCACCCAAAGGTGCTGCAGGGTCACCAGTACTCTAGTGCACAGAGAGTACTACTTCCCAGGGAAAGTATGGTGCAGTGCACCAAAACGGTGGCCCTGGAGACAAAGGAAACCAAACTGCATGCTTTCCAGAGCCTGAAAGCTCCCTGCCTGGGGCTGTGAAAAGTGACTCTGCCTCCAGCAGCGGCACAAACTCTGTGCTCAGCCTCACCAGCAGAGTAAAGTCTCCTCCTGCCACTAGAGCAGTCTCTATGCTCTGCATCACAGGACCCCTTTCCCCCCTCTGCACACCACTGCAGGCCCAGCCGCTGATGCTGCTGCCAGGGGAGGCCAGTGCAGATGAGCCAGAGGGCTGCATTACTGGTCTTGTAAATGGAGACTATGATCCCACTGGTAGCGTGGCCTCTGTGCCTGGGGCTTGTCGTGAAGAGTTGGGTCCCTCCCTGACCTCTGAGCAGCACTGTGGCATTGCTGCTGCAGAGAGCAGGAGAGCCTGGGAACTGCACGTTTGGGGTTGTGGGTGGCATCCCTGCACCACAGCTATTGCCAACACCCACTGGCACTGGTTGGGACCCAGAGGGTTGTCCTGCTACTGCTACTGGAACTTGCATGCCCACCCAGCCACTGGTGCCACTAACAGCATCCAAGCAAAAACTATTGCCTCTGCTGAGGGAGAATAGGGCTAGCAGTCCTCCCACTGAGCTGCCTGTCTCTTTTGGGAAGAGCCTACAATCCCTGGAGGCAAGTCCCCGGCACAAATGCCCCTCCCCAACTGGAGCACTTCAGACAAAGCCCACAGCCATTCTAGTAGCCCAGCACACAGTCAGTTGAGTTGCCTCTAGAACCTTGCTGCATCTTGGCCAGGCTGGGAGCTGGAGTCTGGGCGCTTTCGTGCCCTAGATGGACAGAGACCATTGTCACTGCCAAGAGAGGGAAGTGTGAACAAGTTGTGTGCCTCAAAGCTGCTTGCTTCTGTTAATGTTATCAAGAGGGGCTCACCCAACCTGTGGCATGCTCATGGTGCATCTCCCCTTCTCCTGCCTGAGCATACTTCTGGACCAGGATATCCTCCCACCTCTCCCTATCACAGCCAGCCCTGGAACTAAAGGGAGCTTGAGGGCAAGTTTGCCGGCCTGGTCTTGGTCTGGTCCCCCCCAGGACTCAAGCACACTATCCCAGGGACTGGGGATTACCTAACATAGTCCACAACCACTGGCACCTGAACATTTTCCCAGGAGTCTGAGGTCCAGCCAATTCAAATTGCCAGCAACACCAAAGTGGGTACTTACCTGCATGAGCCAAAAGTCAGTGTACCTTTCCCTCTCTATACTGAGCAACAGAATTTTTAGAAGATCAGATGAATTGCAAAGCTATCTGTTTTGAGCTGAGGGAAGAGGTTCCAGAAGTGAAGGAACCAGCATATAAACCCTGGCAGTATGAAAAATCAGGCTGTTTTGACAACTCCAAGGGACCACACTAGCTCTCCAGCAATGGGCTCAAACCAAAAGGAAATTTTTGAAATGTCAGATATAGAATTAAAAATATAAATTGCAAGTAAACTTAATGGGATCCATGAAAAAGTTGAAACCCAATACAAAGAAACAAACAAAAAAAAACCATTCAGGACATGAATGGAAAATTCACTAAAGAGATAGACATATTTTTAAAAAATTACAGTACTTCTAGAAGTGAAAGAGCCATTTAGGAAATTTCAAAATACAGTGGAAAGTTTTAACAACAGACTAGACCAAGCAGAAAAAAGAATTTCAGAGCTTGAAGACAGGCTTTTGAATCAACTGAGTCAAAAATAAAGAAAAAAAAATGAAAAGAACAAAATCTTTGAGAAATATGGAATTATTTAAAACATCAAAACTTAAGAATCATAGATATCCCCCGTGAGAGAGAATAAAAAGCAAAAATCACGAAAAACCTATTTGAGAGAGTAATGGAGGAAAACTTCCCTGGTCTTGCTAGAGATTTAGACATCCAGATACAAGATGCTCAACAAACTCCTGGAAGATTGCCAAAATGGCATCACCAAGGCACATAGTCATCAGACTGGCCGAAGCCAACATGAAGGAGAAAATTTTGTAAGCTGTAAGAAGAAAGCAGCAAGTAAATTACACAGGAAGATCTATCAGACTAATAGACTTCTCAGCAGAATTCTTATAAGCCAGAAGGAATTCAGGTCCTAATCTTTAATCTTCTTAACCAGGATAACTGTCAGGCAAATTTTTATATCTTGAAAAACTGAATTTCATGAATGAAGAAAAATAAATTCTTTCCCAGAAAAGCAAACACTGAGGGAATTTGTCACCACCATACTGACCCTTTAAGAAATGCTGAAAGGTGTTTTAAACATCAAAACAAAATGCTGACACTTACCAGTATAAAAACACAAAGAAGGAAAAAAAAAACTTACAGTTTTTATAAAACAGTAACACAAGTGAGATTAAAAAGCAACTAAGAACAATCAACGATGTCTAGAACACTATCTCACATATCAATATTAACATTAAATGTAAATTGTATAAATGCCCCAATTAAAAGATATAGATTGGAGGAATGGATAAAAAAAACATAGTCCAAATATCTGCTGTCTCCAAGAAACCGACAAAACTCACAAAAATTCTGGTAGACTCAAGGTGAAGTGGTGGAAAAAAAATATTCCATACAAAGGAAACCAAAAGTGAGTGGGAGTAGCTATTTTTATATCAGACAAAACAGACTTTAAATAAAAAATAGTACAAAAAATAAAGATGGTAATTATATATTGATAAAAGGGTCAAGTCAACAAGAAGATATGACAATTCCAAATACATATGCATCTAACAGAGGAGCTCCCAGATTCATAAAACAAATACTATTAGAATTAAGGAAAGAAATAAATAGCATAATAATAATAGTGGGGTGTCGTGGCCCATTTCTAGGGACGAGGAATGAACACAGAGACTAAGAGACACAGACACACACAAAGATGGTACAAGACTGCAGCGCCTTTCTGCCGCAGTTTCTTTATTTATAACGCAGCCTGTTTGGCAATTGTCCCACCACAATTTCTTTGTTCCCACACTGTCCCTACTCAACATGTCCCGTTCCTTGTTGTTTCGTCTCCAGTGAGCAGAAGTTTGCATCTGAACTCTCTAGCCCCTCCTGTTTGCAGGGTTAGGGTGTCCTGGCTCGTGTGCAAGCCCACAGGCATGTTCTTGAGAAAAACAACAAGGAACCGTTCCCAGACAAAATGTCCTCTACAGTGGGGGACTTCAATGCTCCACTGACAGAACTAGACAGATCATCGAGGCAGAAAATCAACAAAGAAACACTGAAATTAAATGAGACTCTAGAACAAATGGGCCTAACAGACATTTACAGAATATTCTATTCAGACCTGCAGACTATACATTCTTCTCATCAACATATGAGACATTTTCCAAGATTGACCATATGAGGCTACAAAACAAGCTTCAGAAAATTTCAAAACATTGAAATTATATCATTTATCTTCTCTGACCATGGTGGAATAAAACTAGAAATTGATTCCCAGAGGAACACTCCAAACTATACAAATACATGGAAATTAAACAACCTGCTGCTGAATGATCTTTGGGTCAATGACGAAATCAAGATGGAAATCAAATTTTTTTAATTGAAGGACAATGGTGATATAAGTTACCAAAATCTCTGGGACACAGAAAAAACATTGCTAAGAGTGAAGTTTATAGCACCAAATGCCTACAAAAAAGGGCAGAAAGATCACAAATTAACATCCTAACATCACACTTCATGGAACTAGAAAGACAAGAACAAATCAAACTCAAAGCTAGCAGAAGACAAGAAATAACAAAGATAAGAGAACTAGATGACATTGAAAGAAAAACAAAACAAAACAATAAAAAGGATCAATGAAATGAAAAGTTGGTTCTTTGAGAAGATAAACAAAATTGATAGACCACTAGCTAGATTAACGAAGAAAAGAGAGAGGATACATATAAGCTGAAGCAGAAGTGGACAAGGGTATATTACAACTGGTAATGAGAAATACAAGACATCATCAGAGACCACTATGAACATCTCTATTCACACAAACTAGAAAATCTAGAGGAAATGGATGCATTTCTGGAAACACACAATCTCCCAAGTTTGAGTCAGGAAGAAATAGAAATACTGAACAAACCAATAACAAGTAGTGAGATTGAATCAGTAATAATAATAAAAAAACCCTCCCAACTAAAAATAGCTCAGGACCAGATGGATTCACAGTTGAATTCTACTAGACTTACAAAGAAGAACTGGTACCAATCCTACTGAAACTGTTCCAAATGATTGAGAAGGAGGGAATCCTCCCAAACTCATTCTATGAAGCCAGTATTACTCTGATACCAAAGCCAGGAAAGGACAAAACACAGAAAGAAAACTATAGAGCAATATCCTTGATGGGTATAGATGAAAACATCCTAACAAAATACTAGCAAACTAAATCTAAAAGCACATTAAAAAGATAATTCATCATGATCAAGTTGGTTTCATTCCAGGGATACAAGGTGGGATCAACATATGCAAATCAGTAAATGTGATTCACCACGTAAACAGAACTAAAAACAAAGACCATATGATCATCTCAATAAATGTAGGAAAAGCATTTGACAAAATCCAATATCCCTTCATGATAAAAACCATCAACAATCTAAGCATAGAAGGAAAGGACCTAAAAATAATAAAAGCCATATATAACAAATCCAAAGCAAACATCATACTGAATGGGGAAAGTTGAAAGCATTCCCCCTTAAAACCTGAACAAGACAAGGATGTCCACTTTCATGACTTCTTTTCAACATAGTACTGAAAGTCCTAGCCATAGCAATCAGGCAAGAGAAAGAAATAAAGTGCATCCAAACTGGGAAAGAGGAAGTCAAACTATCTCTGTTTGTTGATGATAAAATTTTGTACTAGAAAACCATAAAGACCATGCCAAAAGACTCCTAGAATTGATAAATGAATTTGGTAAAGTCTCAGGTTACAAAGTCAATGCATGCAAATCACTAGCATTTCTATATACTAATAACAACCAAGCTGAGTGTCAAATCAAGGACTCAATCCCATTTACATAGCTGCAAAAAGAAAATACTTTGAAATATACCTAATCAAGGAAATGAAAGATCTCCACAAGCAGAACAACAAAACACTTATGGAAGAAATCATAGATGACACAAACAAATGGAAAAACATCCCATGCTCATGGGTTAGAAGAATCAATATTGCTAAAATGTCCATACTGCCCAAAGTAATCTATAGAATCATTGCAATTCCTACCAAAATACCAATGTCATTTTTCATAGAAGTAGAAGAAACAACCATAAAATTCATATGAAACCAAAAAAGAGTATGAATAGCTAAAGCAATCCTAAGCAAAAAGAACAAATCTGGAGGCAACACATTACTTGACTTCAAATTATATTACAAGGTAATAGTAACCAAAACAGCATGATACTGGTATAAAAGTAGACACAGAGATCAATGGAACAGAATAGAGAACACAGGAATAAAGCCAAATACCTGCAACCAAGTGATTTTTGACAAAGCAAACAAAAACATATGATGGAGAGAGGACACCCTATTGAATAAATGGTGCTGGGAAAACTGGATAGCCTCATACAGAAGAATGAAACTGGATCCCTTTCTCTCACCATACACAAAAATTAAAATGGATTAAAGACTTAAATGTAAGACCTGAAACTATAAAAATATTAGAAGAAAACCTAGGAAGAACTGTCCTCGACATTGGCCTAGGTAAAGTATTTATGACTAAGACCCCCAAAGCAAATATAACATAAACAAAAATGAATAAATATGACTTAATTAAACTAACAAGCTTCTTCACAGCAAAAAATATTATATATATCTCAACAGAGTAAATAGACAATCTATAGAATGGAAGAAAATATTTGCAAGACATATATCTGACAAAGTACTAATATCCAAAATCCATAAGGAAGTCAAACAAATCAGCAAAAACCCCCAAATAACCCCATTAAAAAGTGGGCAAAAGACATGAACAGACATTTTTCAAAAAAAGAGAAACAAATGGCCAACAAACATATTATAAAATTCTCAACATCACTAATCGTCAGGGAAATGAAATTCAAACCACAATGAGATACCGTCTTACCCCTACCAGAATGGCCATTATTAAGAAGTCAAAAACAGATGCTGGCACAGATGCAGTGAAAAAGGAATGCTTATAAACTGTTGGTGGGAATGTAAATTAATACAACCTCTATGGAAAATAGCATGGAGTTTTCAAAGAATTAAAGTAGATCTCCCATTTGATCCAGCAATCCCACTACTGATCTACCCAAAAGAAAATAAGTGATTTTATAAAAAAGACACCTTCACCTGTATGTTTATTGCAGCACAATTCGCAACTGCAAAGATATGGAATCAACCTCAGTGCCTATTAAATGAGGACTGAATAAAGAAAATGTGATATATTAATACCATGGACTACTCAGCCATGAAAGAGAATGAAATGTCTTTTGCAGCAACTTGGACGGAACTGGAGGCCATTATCCTAAGTGAAGTACCCATGAACAAAAAACCAAATACTGTCTGTTCTCACTTATAAGTGGGAGCTAAGCAAAGGGTACGCATGGTAATACAAAGTGACATAATGGACATTGGAGATTCAGAAGGGGGAGGTTGAGAAGGGAGTACATGATGAAAAATTACCTATTGGGTACAACGTACACTACTCAGGTGATGAGTAAACTAAAAGCCTAGATTTCTCCAGTATGCAATTCTTCATGTAACAAAAAATTATTTTTATCCCCTAAACCTATTTTAAAAAAAGATTGATGAAATAGGTGAATAATTGTGAATAATTATTGAATATAAGAGTATGGTCTTTTATTTTCTAATCACATACATGGATGGGGACTTACCTTTGGGAATCTTTCTCACTTCCAAATATGTGTTACATGCGAAGAGAAACTTACAAAATTCTTCAGGTAGGATTCAGGAGATCAACCTAGGTGTATTCTTTTGTTTCTATTTTGAGCACATTGTTCCCCAAAATCTTTTCTAAGTCTGATTTCACTATAGGATTGTGCAAATTTAAATAAATCCTGTAAAGTAAAAGTGGTTAACAAAGCTTGGGAACTAAAATTAAATATTACACAGATAGATAAAATGAGTCTGTGGTAAATTCATGTATTTAATTCTTATCTATTTTTGCACATATATTAAATATTAAATAGTTATGTTGCTATTTCCTTCACTTGGATTCACCAATTTGTAGTTTGTAACCATAATGGAGAAGATGAATTTTTCCTGTATTTGAATAAACAGTTTACTGAGCAAATTAATAGTATAAATATGATTTCAAGGCTAATTACTTAAGAGAATATTCATTTACATCCACCTTCAATCAACATGCCCCCTAAACACTCCATGTGCCCTGTAACTAATTTATCTCATACTCTTCCTTCAGGTTACAATTCAAGCATCATATTCTCAGATCTGATTTCCTTCCACAAATCAAATCCCTACTAGATGCTCTTACAGTACCATGTACCATTTCTTTGCAGCATTTACCACTATGTCCATTTTGTATTGATTTCTGTGATTATTTAACTAACATCATTCTCCTCCACTAGACTATAAACTACATAGGACAGGCACTGTAGGCCATCTATATTGTACTTATCTTTGTTTCTCTAATGAGAAGTTCAGTACTTGCTGAACAACTGAATAAATCAGAAGTAACATTTACATATAAAAAGTTGACATGTGAATTATGAATCAATCTCATCAATTTGTTAAAGAATCCTCTACCAAGTGAGTTTTTCCTGAATAAACTTTTTACCCTTATTATAGGGACTATACATACGTAAAAACATTAAGGAAGCATTGATTTTACTGTATTAAATAGTTTTCTACTTCAAATAGGGTTGGCTGAATTCTTTTGAATAGCTCAATTAAAAAAATGCAAGATTCTATTCAGAGATTTTATTTACTAAAGGGATTCTGGGTTATTTATTAAAATAGGTACAATTGACATTAAATATAAGTTTTGTGAAATAATTCTCCGTAAGAATTCTACACTTTTACTTTATAATACAATACATGAAAAAATGGCTCATATCACACTGAAAAATCCCTTTAAAATGAAATACAATTTCAGTAATGAAATTTATCAGTATAATGCATTTTAAAACAAATATTTAAAACTTTAAAATTTGTGTAAAGCCTATATTTGAGAAAGCTATAGTAATTAATTATTCACAAGCAGGGAAATTAAAATTCATTCCATGATAATCATTAATTATTTGATCCAGAGAAAGTATGCTGCAAATTTGAATATCTAAATTCAGAATTTAGGGCATGCAAATATGATAATAATATCTTTCTCCTTACAGATTGAGTTTATATATTTAGATAAACACAACATAGTATTCTTTTATTTTTTAAATTTCCTGGCCAGTGAAAAGATTGCATTTCAAAAGTTAAATATAACACAAAGATAAACACGTTTTTCCCATCTTGATGCTGCTGTTCCCTGAGTTGAACTTTCTGTGTCACGCTAATATTTCCTAGTTTCTTTTTAAGGAAAAAAATAATGTTAAATGCCATCAATTTCCAGACTGCCCCACACTTAAAACCAGTATTAAGCTGTTCAGGAACATCACATGGAAAAAAAATTAGAGAAACTGTGAGGAACAATTTGAAGAATAAGATGATGGTAACTTTCTCATAATTTGATAGCTGCTCTAAGCTTGGCTGAGCGCCCTCTGGGGTTATCTTGTACATCCTGATCTTCTGGGGTAAGTACCTTTTTGTGTATCAATTCCCACATTAAAGGAGCTTTTTTAATAGAGACTCCTTCCTGGTTTTCATGACCTGAATCCAATTGTGATGTTTTTATCACCTTCTGTCTAACACTTAGGTTAAACTTTTCTGTCATGCTTATTCCAAGCAAGAATCGTTTGACGATGCGATCCTCTAGTGAATGAAAGGAGAGGGCAACAAGGCGACCACCAGGTCTCAGAAACTTCTGAGCTGTCTTCAGTCCTGTGTAGAGTTCATTGAGCTCATTGTTCACAAATATACGAAGAGCCTGGAAAGTCTTGGTAGCAATATGGGTAGATCGTTGTAGCAAGTCTTTTCGTGCATAAATAGCAGATGGAGGAAATGCACCTGGGAATAGATTTTGTAAAAATAGAAAAAGAGGACAGATAACATTAATATGTTCCACTGTAAATCTAATGAGTTTTGTAGTGTGTGCGCATATTTAAGGAACTAAATCTTCTTAGAAAATTGTGGCATTTCATTCATACTTTCCTCTTATTTCTAAGCATTTTTCCAAGGTTTAACACTATGTGTCAAAAATATCTTTCATAATTCACAAGGAAAATTAGAGTTGAACAAGCAGCAGAGAAAAAGAAAGGCAGACAAATATTTCAAGAAATAATAAAAAAATTTTTCAACTTTGGTCAAAAACATTAATTCATAGCTACACGAAGCTCGATGAACCACAAATAGAATAAACAAAGAAGACTACATACAGGCACATCATAATCAAGCTACTACCGCCAAAAGTAACAAGAAAATCATGACAATAGCAAACAAACAAACAAAAAACAACCCTACATCGCATAAAGAAAAACAAAATATGATTAATAGCTAATTTCTCATTAGCACAATGGAGGTCATAAGATACTGGAATAACATTCAGTGTTGAGAGGAAAATCTGTGTTCTACTAAAATGATTATTAAAAAATAAAGGTTCAAAGACATTTTTAAATAAATAAAAAGTGAGAGAATCCATTGATAACAGGTCCACATTTAAGAAATGCTGAAGGAAATACTTCATGTGGAAATAAGACACCAGATAATAACTTGGATATACAGAAAGGAATAAAGAGATAAGGGCATATATAAAAAACTTACAGCTAATATAATACTCAATGGGGAAAGATTAAAAGATTTTCCTCTATGATCAGGAGCAAGACAATGCTTCCATTTCTATTCAACATAGTATTAGAAGTTCTAGTTAGAGCAATTAGAAAAGAAAAAGAAAAGAAAGGCAATCAGATTGGAAAGCAAAAAATAAAATTATGTCTGTTTGCAGATGATATGATCTTATATGCAGAAAATCCTAAAGATTATACACACGTGCAAACTATTAGAAGTAATAAATGAATTCAGCAAAATAACAAGATAGAAAACTAACACGCAAAAATCAGTTGTGCTTGTAGATACAACAATAAACAATCATGAACATTAAATTAAGAAAACAATTCTATTCTCAATAGTATAAAAATAATTTGAATACTCAGGAAAGAGTTAGCAAAAGAAGTGTAAAAATTTTTCTTTGAAAGTTATAGAACATTTTTGAAAGAAATTAAAGAAGACCTATGCCAAGACCATTCAACTGGGGAAAGTCTTTTGAACAAATGTTGCTGGGACAACTGGACAGCAACATGCAAAAGAATGGAGTTGGACTCTTATCTCACATAACACACAAAATTAACTCAAATGGATCAAAGACCTAAACATAAAATCACAAACTATAAACTCTTTAAAAAAACCATAGGGGTAAATCTTCATGACTTTGAACTTGGCAAAAGATTCTTAGATGTGACACCAAAATTGTGAACAAAAGAGAAAATTAGATAAGTGAAATTTCATCA
>NW_012148619.1:8877996-8883800 GCF_000956105.1 Propithecus coquereli
ATAAGGGACTAGTATCTAGACTATATAAAAATAATGTCATGGCATTAGTTAAAAAAAGTAATAGAACAAATAAAATCACAGAATGATACATGCATGATACTATTTACATCATATTTTAAAACATGCACATCAAAATAGATATGCCCCATCTATTAATAGTTCATAATTGAGATAAACAAAAATGACAATTTTTAAATAAATCAATACATGCAACTTTCCTTAAACTTATAACTGCTGGCATACAAACATGATATTAAAGTGTAATGTTCAATGAATTTATACAGAAATTTCTTTGATTTAGGAGCATATTCCTGGAGAATATTATCCCATAGAGAAGTAATATTTCCAGTAAAGATTTCCTCTGAATGAAGATCTGAAAATATGACTGGAATCCTGACATTTGAGTGTCCTTAATATTACAGAAAAGTAAATTATATAAGGCTGGTACCTTAGTTCACATTTCAGTAATCTGTATAACTAGTAGTAAAGTACAGACATACCTGATTAATTTTCTTTGGGAGCTAGATCAGAGAAGAGGAGAAATAATATCTTACATATACCAGAGAGGTAAGAACCTGGCTATTTAAAGTTAACCAAATCAGTAATGGGCTCACCTTTTCCTCTACAAAAATTACTTTATTGAAAGGCTAGAGAATGTTAGACACTAGGGGATTTATCTTCCAACAACCAGGTCAATCAGAAACAAGATGCTAATGTCAAAACTGAAAAAGGAAGTTAGCTTCTTTCTATTTGCTACTCAGTTCCTCCATTTTCCAGAGAAAGAGTTTGGATCACTTGGAAATGTGCTTCACAGTATTCTGAGGATCTGAACAAACATACAACTATTCATATTTTGGGGCTTGGATTTAGAGGAAATTTCAGAAAGTCTGCATTCCTAAAAACCTTGCATGATTCAAACCTTACATAATTCAAGACTAATTTTCTCAAAGGAGAAATGTAACATAAAATACATATTAATGTACATATATTTTCATGTAAAATGGGAAGTAAACATTCATGTAGCATATAGATCAACAAGTACTGTAGGATATTTTTGCTTTATTGGTTTTTAAAAAATTTTTCTTAGCATTATCTCTAATATTTTGCAGAAATTAAAAGCATGACTCAATATGGTAATTGCTTAAGTTTGTTGACATTTTATCACAGAAACTCTAAATTCATGAAATAATAGAAAGGCAGAGAGCTTAATATTTACATGATATTATCACTGAATATATTTTTAAAACTTAATGAAAACAGGTAAAGTTTCAGAACAAAATAACAAAAAACAAAAATAACAAAATAATGTCTGAAATCACCATAGAAGTTCTAATATAAACAACAGCATTGGTTCATTTGACATGACAAAGTACGTTAGGCATTTCTGTTTATCAGCTAAAATGGCACCTTCCTGTGGCAGTAGGATAGACATGATTTATAATTCATTCAGTCAGCTAGCTGTGAAACTATGAGATTCCTGACTAATTCTTTTGAGAGAATTTGTTATTTCAAAGTATTTACACAAAGTAAGATTTTATTAATATTTTCTATTACACATTTCAAGTTTATATAAATCATATTTACATTAAGTATATCTACAATATATACGAATCTGCAGCTGACAAATTACTGCCACTGAAATCAGACAAGCTTTTCTTTATAAGGTCTAATTAGGCCTTGCTAATGTCATAAAGTCATAGAGAATGGACAGAGCTTTCAATTATATTTAGAAAAGGAGGTCTTAAAGATAATAGGATAACTTTAATCCATGAAGCTTTTCTTCTGGGGCTTTCTTATTGTTGTTCAGGGAATTCTGACCTAGATTATGTCCAGTGGATTTCCTACAAAGGATTTCTAGATGTTGTCCTTTCAACCTCCCCAAGTCCCATCTTTAGGGACCAGGGGATGACAGCGGTCTACAATAAGCAATGTGTTTTTGCAGAGTTTTTTGGTGTTACTTTGGGATCAAAGGCATATATCTTCCCTTATGATAGAGAGGTTAAATTTCGAGGGTTACCCTTCTTTTATAGTGGTACGTCATGTCTGTAATTCATAGGAAGAAAGGTTGACAGTACAGATTGTGTAGCATGGAAAAAAAAGGAACAAAAGAATAGAAAACAGCATATAGTCATGGAAATTCAAGAAGTAAAAACTAAACATCAACTGGCAATCTGGCATGGTACACACAGACAAGATTACAAGAAAAAACAATCTAACTATGAAGGATTAAGCAAGGTTCTCTGAATTACCAAGCTAAAACACAATCAGTAGGCTCGGCACAGTGGCTCACACCTGTAATCCCAGCACTTTGGGAGGCCAAGCCAGGAGGCTTGCTTGAGGTCAGGAGTTTGAGACCAGCCTGAGCAAAATAGTGAGTCCCTGTTTCTACAAAAAATAAAAAAAATTTAGCCAGGCATGGTGGCATGCACCTGTAGTCCTAGCTACTCAGGAAGCTGAGGCAGAAGGACTGTTTGAGCCCAGGACTTAGAGGTTGCAGTGACATGATGATACTACTGCACTCCAGCCTGGGTGACAGAGTGAGACCTTGTCTCAAGGGAAAAAAAAAAAAAGGACAATCTGTAAATGTCTTGTGCCTCTGAGGAAGCAAACATGGGTTTCCTTGTGAAAGCCACTGGTCAGAAAGCAAAGGACAGGGTTCACTTAAGCAAGCACAGACTAGGTAAGAACACTTGTCTGTAATTCGTCAGGAAAAAAAGATTCAAGAACCATACCAGATTCAATGCCTACCCATATGTTGGATGCTGAATCAGGCCATAGGGAGAAAAATATTAATGACACATGGTCCCTGCCCTTGAGGAGCTCACTGGTTTGCAATCCTTCTTCACCTCTTTCTCATCTTCCATATCCTGCTATCAGAAATAGAAACTGATCTCTTGGCTTTTCCATTTCCTGACTTTAATCACAGAGTCTAGTATGGCTAATTCATTTGATTAAGGAATAGAGTAGGCAAGATAGAAAATATGGTCTCAATCACAATTTGGATCATTTGGTTTGGTGATGAGAGAAAATCTCCTTTTTGTTTTATAATTCAACAATGGACTTAGTTAACACAGGACCAATATATATTAGTTTTAAGTGGAAAGAGATGTGCTTATGCCTAGTATAGGACTTACCACACTCTACTGTAATTAGTAGTTTACTTATCTGTCTCACTCACCTGACTCTGATCCCCTAGTGAACAGGAACTATTTCGTGTTCACTCTTATATCCCTACTAGTTGACAGAGAAGCTTGTGATTTTTAACTCTGACTACACATCATTCACCTGCAGCACTTTTGACAAAAATTCCTAGCCCCACTCCAAACCTAGTAAATCACAGTTTCAGTGGTTTATTACTCAGGAATCACAACTTTTAAAAAGCTTTACAGAGGATTTTGACATGCAACCAAGATTAAAAACTACTTTAGAAAACACTCAATAAATGTTTGTTGGAAAGATAATGAATAAAAAAAATGAATGAATGAATGAATGAAAATCTAGGACCAATAGTACAGTTTCATTCATATCATCAGGTGGACATATAAAGAGCATAATAGTTGTATCAATGATTGACAAAATGAAGAGCATCATATTTTTAATCACAGAAAACAATATGAACAGAGTTTAAAAATAATGTCACGATATAGGCCCAGTCCTCTATGCTACTTTTTGGCCAAATGTGTTTGTGGGTACCAAATTACTATTTTAACCGGGAAATTGAACTCTCAGATTTGCTAGCAATTTCATTGTCTCAATACAATTGATTGCATGTATTTAATTATACCTGACAATCACTGAGAATGCCCTTAGTTAATCAATCATTTGTACATACAATGGAGCACCTGCAAATAATTTTAACCTCAGGAAATACAAGCTTGGAAGCTTTTATTACCTGAAATAGAGTAAATGTCCAAGGTGAACTTTATATTTGCATATTACTTTTGCAGAATTAAATGAGACATCAGAATGTAATTACAAAATTTGGAAATTTATATTTTTAAAAATCATCAAGATCTTCAGTGATTTAAGTAAAAGTTTTTCCCCAAAGATTAATGCATAACATTAAGATTTCATGTAAGCTTTATTTCACTTAACACTTATGAGATCCTAAACTACAAATTTGCTCAATATTTCCAAACAGCAGAACTGTTTTCCTCCTTACACTTTAAAATAGCAAAATTATGTCAGTAAAACTGACTACAAGAGGAAATTAAAGGCTAAAATACATTTAATAGCATGATGTTTTCAAATTAAATACACTCTTTAAAAATGTATGTTTAAAAGTATATAGTTAACCTAGTATGAGATGACAAGTTCTAATTCAATATAATTTTAAGACATTATTTAGCACTTACTTCTTTCCTAGTAATATTAGGAAAATTCATGACATAAGAGATTGACCCCAGCTGTGCAATAAAATTGTTAAGGAGTTCTGCTTCATTCGAGGCATTCCATTCTCATGTTTCAGATCAGGTTTGTTGTTGGTGGTATATTAAGTCCCTGGTGGTTTCACATCCCTTCTCTTTCTTTGTCTCTTATCGGCAAATTCTGACGGATCTGTATCTGGGATGTATCCAGAACCCCATTACTTCTTACTGATTCCATTACTATTACCCTGGTCCATGCCATCGTAATCTTTTCCACACAGCCACCAGACTGATCCTTTTAATACAAAAATTAGATCATGTCTCTCCACTGTTCAACACCTCCAACATCTTCCTATCATACCAAATGAAACTGAGGTTCTTATCTTGGCCAAAAAGTCCCTGTGTGATATGCAACCCCTGCCTCCTAACTGTTCCCATTTCTCTGACCTCATCCCCTGACCTTGCTCTCTATACTCTTAACTGAACCACAGCATGCCTAGATCGTTTGACCTGTACCTGGAAGGTCTGTCTTCACACACCTGGGTGGTTTATTCCTTACTATATTTAGTTCTCTGCTCCAACATCACAGAATTAGAAAGGTAGTCTCTGCCTATGCTTATGAAAAACAGCATCTTGTCCCCTTACATTGTTTTATTTTTCTCCATTAAAGGGACAAATATTTATTTGTTTACCATCTGTTTCCTCCACTAGAACATGTACTCAGGGAAAATAGAGACTATTTTTGTTCACTGCTATAAATCCTTGGCACCAAAAGGGTCGGTGGATTGAAAGAATGATTACATTTGTAAAGTTACAAACACAGTCATTGTTAAAAAAAAAAAAAAAGGAGCAAAAGGAAATATTATCAGTTGTATATGAAGTAAATTGTTATTGTCAGTATTCATTAAATACTGCCCCAAGAGGCAACCAAGAGGTATACCTCCTTTTCTCTTGATAGGCATATATGCAAATGTATATATAAATGCATGTGTACATATATATATTTTTATAGGAAGGGAATTGATTTACAACTTACTTTGTTTACTTACCTTATTTTTAAAAATAATTTCAGTTATATAGATGTATTATAATTAATTTCATTTGTTCATTTTACAAATGTTTATAGTGTTAAGCACAGTACCAGCCAACTGGGAATACAATGGTAAATAAGATACAGGTGGTCTCCGGTAGAGGTCATATTGCCACCAAAGCAAGAATATTTTGGATGTTTTTTATTTTTGCTATCACAAAAAATGCTGTAATAAACATATGAACTGCACTTTTAAAATTTCTACATAGCAAAAAAACTCTACAAAGTAAAATGATAGTCACAATCCAGGAAAAATATTTGCAACTGTATATGAACCTCGTATGTCTGTAAAATTGGATTTGTTAGGTCAAAGGGTATTTATGCTCCTTTAAATTTGGATCGATACT
>NW_012148619.1:8886585-8890138 GCF_000956105.1 Propithecus coquereli
CAGCTCTTTTTAATATGAAGTATGAAGTTCACTCTTACACTAATCTATCTGCCTTTTTATTGTTTCTTTTTCTTTTTTTTTTGTAACACAGAGTATATCTAACCTCCCCAGAAGAAAAGTATAATATTTCTGGCTAGTTCATCTAAGATACACTCTAGGAAGCCCAGATCAGTGCCAGTTTTTTTTTTTTTTTAACTTATTTTGTTATCTAGGCGTATAATTTTTCAGTGTCCTGAGGATGTCCTTGAATTTTCTAGTGTTTAAAGGTGCTCAAAATAAAGCAACAATTTTAAGATGGTATATGCACCAAGCCATCTCATCTCCTTTTTCCTGATTAAAATTTAAGGAAGTTAAGATGAAATTACATAGTTTAGAATGATTTCCAAAAACTCTGATTCTACGTATGGTATTTTATATAACAATCTATTTTCTGGGAGAAAATGAGTGAAGAATCTTTACTCTAAGCCTGAATAGCCTTTTACTGAGAGATGTTTTAATGGAAGCCAAATCACTTTGCATCAAGTTGCAAGAGTTTGGCTTTCTCTACACATTTCCCTTGGGGAGATGGGCATTGTCAGACCTAAAGACTGTGCATCTGGTGAAGGCGGCAACTGCCCTGGTCTCTTACCCTGGGAATGGTAATGAATACCTTTGGCTTTTGTGCTTTTTGTTCTACTGAAAATAACTTATTGTTAGCTCAGGTTATTAGAATGTGCATTTGTCCCTCTTTTTGGTCTGTTTTCTTGATAGTGGGTTTCAAAAGAAATACTTGCTACTGTTGCCATTATCAAAAGACTTTTAGATAGGTACTGATTACATGTGTTTGATTAAGAATCTAGACTTATCCAATTCAGTACATATGGACTTTTCTTGACTCATTTACTAGGAAAGGAGCCTTTTACTGTTGTTTGTACATCCTAAAAATGAGTGTTTACTATTTTCCAGCTAAGCAAAATGAGGGGTATGGGTATGAGCTTGTATACAAAATGGAATAAAAGGCTGAGAGGGCTAAAACCTTGGGAAATTAAGCTCAGATCCTTTTATTTTATTTTATTTTATTTTATTTTATTTTAAGCTTCTTGAGAAATGTTGAGAAGACTGACATTTTTAAAATACATTTGTTGTTATACATTTCTTTTGAATATATGATTTTAGCAATGAAAGGGCAATGCTTCTTGCTTTCATCTCTGTGCCTCTGCAGACACTGCCCTCTCAGCCTAGAATGCCTTTTCCCCACTTCTTGTAGTTTATTTACATTTACGCATCCTTAATACTTACTAAGGTGCCATTTTCACCAGGAAGCTTTTGCAATGACTTTTTAATATATATTTCATCAGACCATTTACCACTCTGCACTACTTGTCTATCAACCTCTGCTAGGTTGTAAAAGGTCAGAGACCTTTTCCTATTTCCTTCATATCCCCAATCCTAGGTCTCGGCCCTGATGCACAGCAGGTGGCAAAGGGGAAAATCCACTTAATAAGAGATATCCTTACAGTTCCAGACAAGGATCAAGATGTGCCACAAACAGTATTCTGAACATGGAAATTCATGAACTACCTTAAATCTTTGTAAGATTTTGTGTGTATGCAATTTTATATGGAGATGCTCTACTACTTTCATCTAATTCTCAAGTGAACCAGGGACCCCAAAGTTGGTAAATTCCTGGTAAAAACAAACTGGGAGTTAGCTGACTTTTCAGATCATGACTTACCACTTTTAATGATACCACCCAAAAAAGCTTCTGCATTTGTTTAGCTTTGTTTTTCTTTAACTCCGGAAATATTTCACTCAGCACCATCGGAAGCATTGATTGAGAACCCCCTTTCATGTATGATAGCAGAAGCTGGAATCTATATCACTGACTCCTCAGTTTTCTTCTGACTCACAAAGGATTTCACATTAAAAGTAAGAGAAAATCTTGCTTAGTAACAGTCTGTACTACATATAATAATAGAACACAATTTGTATGTGAAAGCAGTAAGATAGATTTCATTCATAAAAAGCACCATGATTCTGGCTAGATAAATGACTTGAAGTCCCAGAGAGAAATTGTCATTTTTAGTTCTGGGATACCCTTATGCTACTTACACTTTTTAAAATTTAATACATTCACATGTTCAAATATATTGAGATTTTTAAGCTTGTGAATGAAATTAGCAACGTGCTGTGGCTGTCAACGTGATGCATTGCAATTCCCCTTGAGTGGTAGGGTTTAAAAATTAATTCAGCTCTTGCACCTGTTTTCTGGCATTCATCTGTTAAACATTTCCATCACATTTAATAAGTCTCTGTGACGCAACTCGTGTCCTTTCGCCTGGGCTCCTTTAATATAGTGTTAAATTCTCAACCATTTGAAATTCAAGTAATATTACAAATTCCAAACTGCTAATTAAAATCTGTGAACTTGAATGGTTCTGGATAAAACTGGCTTTACTTAGTGAGGTTCTTTTTAAACTTCTTCAGAGTCTCGTCTAATCCCCAACTCCTACCAGGTTAAGTCTGATGACAACATGATCTCACTACGGGTGGTTGAGGTTTATAAATCCTTATACAATAGGGAAAAAAAATCAAGTTATAAGCTTGAGCAAAAATGTAATGAGGAACATTACCTGCTGAGATGAAATAAGAAACATGGCTGAGAATTAAACGAAAGGACTGAGATTTTTCAAATATTATTTTTTCAATAAAACTAATACTATACTGCCTATGTCATAATTTGCTCAGCATAGAGGGAATAGTTCAAACTGGATCATGATTCCTATTACCTATTTAGGTGGTCAGCAGTAAATTTAATTATTGAATATACAAGGAGTGATTGAGTTCTATTTGTCAGATGCTGTGAACATAAAGCAGAAATGTAAGCAGGAAATTCTAGCATAGTTAAGACTCATAATCAGATACTTTATTTGAAACCTTCAGAAATATTCTACAGAGCATGCAGTATTGCTCTCAGAGTTGGGTCATTCGCACTTCCTAGACTTGGGAGATGGTAACAGGAAAAGGTATTTAGCAATGCTCCTTTTTCTTGTGAGGTCAGCACATACTCATAATTAATTCTTGCCCTTCAAGACAAAGTTGCCTGCCCTCCTGTAGCATACTTACTTGCATTAGAACACTTTTAAACACATGACCTTTAAAAAATATTTATCTCTCCTCCTGAAATATAATATAAGCTTCCAGAAAGTAGAGATCATGTGTTATCACCATTTTTCTCACAACAGGCTTGTTGAAAGACTAATAGACTATCTGACTGAATTAAAGATTACATGATAAAATGTTCCAAGTGTCAATAGCATATGTATTTTAATTAACGCATAAATTATAAATATTTCCTTTCCCCCCTCATATCCAAATCTAATACTGAACTGTTCCCTTCCATTTTTATTGTTCTGCCTGTTGTATCCCACTAAATTGCTCTAGGAATAGTGCTTTGGATAATGTCCAGTGAAGGCTTTTGGTTTCTAGAAGGACATGTGTACATTTTGAAAAGCAATGTTTCAAGGGCTAAAGGCATATATATGCTATTAATTCCATTTAGGGTATTTAGCCT
>NW_012148619.1:8890638-8918601 GCF_000956105.1 Propithecus coquereli
AAAATTAAGACCCTGTACTTTATAATCAGAATAGTTAACCCAATTTGTTTAAGTTCACACAGCCAGTAAATTGTAGGGTTGGAATTTGAACCTAGGCTTTTGTATAATTCCAAAACTCATTTCCTTTTCCATTACTCAGTGATACAATAGAAAGCAGAAACATCAACCTTGACTAATAATGAAGGGTGATGAGGCTTTTAAAAAAAAGAAAAGAAAAGAAAAAAAGCAAATGCCATGTGTTCCTCAAAGTTTATTCATGTGTTGAAAACTTAATGCCCATTGCAATAGCATTGAGAGGTGGAACTGTTAAGGAGTTATTAGCTCATGAAGCTTTGTCCTCATGAATGAATTAATACCATTATCATAGTTATCAAGGGAGTGGGTTCCTGATAAAAAGATGAGTTCACTCCTCTTCCCTCTCTTGCGCACATGCTCTTTTGCCCTTCTGCCTTACAACTGTAGGATGACACAAGAAAGCACTTGCCAGATGTAGCCCCTCAATCTTGGACTTCCCAGCTTCCAGAACCATGAGCCAAATAAGTTTCTGTTCATTATATTAATAAATTACCCAGACTCAGGTGTTTTGTTATAGCAGACAAAATAGATTTAGACAATGGTAAAGAAGGAAGGACAAAGCGATATAGCAATACAGCACACTGGCTTGGTAAGTTGACAGAAAAGCCAATTTTTCATCAAAAGAGTACAGTGATAAAGTCAGCAACCTATAAATCCTACCTAGTAGACTATCATTCACAGCTTCAGGTTCTCAGAAATGTACCTAGACTAATGCTTTACAGGGGACTTGCATAACTGTTAACATTCTCTTTTTTGGTCTTTTTAGGAAGAAAATGTAGTAGCTTCAAGAACATTATTATATATGTTGTCTCTAAAACAGGTCAATAAATAATAACATTTTGGCAACATAGATCTCCATTCAATAATCAAATTTTAAATTATAATTAATAACAACTCACATCCTTTTTGTCAAATTCCAAGCCTATAGGCTAATTTGCTGCTGACATATCTTGAATGAGTTGGCAGTGCATACTAAGAGTTGTTTACTGTGATGAAGAAAAAGGGGGATGGGGAGGTTAAATAGCTCCTGGGAACAATTTCAACAAAAAAGGGATGCCTTCTTCAATCTTAGTTTTCTTACACTGCTTCTCAATCTTTACTTTCTCATTCTCTTGACTGCCACTGGCATCTCTGCATGGTGACATCTTAACCATTCCTTCAAAGAGTGGCACAGTTGCTACTTGTATAGGAAGTCTTTCCTGGTGAATCAATTAAAAACTTTTTTATAACATTGTCCTATTTACTCAAATGCATTCACTCACTCACTCTTACGTGTGCATTCAACAAAAGTTAAAAATAAATAGATATCTACTAGACATGGGTCTCCATCAGACATTTAAAATACATTGTCTGATTTAGTTATCCAAGAATCTTTTGAGGTAGCTATTATTATCCATATTTTTCTGATAAAGAAACAGCGATTCAAAAAAAAGTAATAAATGTCTACATTTACAAAACTAGTAAATGACAGTAAGCTCAAATCTGACTCAACAGATCTTGCTTTCTCTAGCCCAGTCTACTGATCCCTTAACACATTCCTTATGAGATGGGTGTTGAGGCTATTCAGGTAAATTAGATGTGGTCACTGTATCCTTGAGGAGTTCACAAAGTTTATAAAGGAGACAAAGTATAATGAAGTAAATATTCATTACATATATGAACATGTGATATAAAGTAAGTAACTTCAGAGGGATGGCAAAAAGGAAAGTTAGGGAGGGATCCAAAGTAATGATATATGAACTGAAACTTGAAAGTGAATAGGGGTTTCTTTTGGGAGAGGTTTAGGATAAGGATAGTAAAGAGGTGAGAAAGGACATGTCCTGCAGAGGAAGATCAAACATAAAAGGATGGAAGTAAGAAAGTAGAAAGTCGGTTTGGGGAATCTGAATGGTGAGCAATTTGGTGATGACATGGGTTGCTTTATGGGGGAAAGATGGTAGAGAAATTAGTTTAAAAAGACAGGCAGAAGCGAAGCCATGAAAGGCATTGTTTTCCATGTAAGGAGATTAGATTTTGTCCTACAGATGACAGGGAACCCATTAAGGGTTTTAAAGAGAGGTGTAATATTATGAGATTAATATTTTACATATATAACTCTGGAAGTCTATTTTATAGATAAAACTCTAGTAGAGCTTGGGTTAGAGGGACTTGAGAGAGACAGAAGGTACAGAATCTACTTGGAAGATTAGAGTAATAATTTCGGCAAATGTTGATAAAGGCTTAAAATAAAGCAAAGACAGTAGAAACCCAGAGGAAAAAAAAGAAGAATTTAAGAGATATTTAGGAGGAAAAATTGAAAAACTTCAATGATGTTCCTTCTCACTTCAACTCAAGGTTGATTTTGAGGTTTTGATTTGGGCTTTGGGGTAAATGTGGTTGGGTGTACTGGAAACAGAAAAGGAGGCAAGATCAGTAATACAAAGCAAGGTGAGATTTAAAAACACAGAACTTTATATCCTTGCAGGATGAACTGATTTACATGTTCAGAAAGTAGTGGCAAATATTGGTTTGTAGTTCAGAAAAAAGATGTATGCTGTAGATGGGCATATAGATAACATCAGATCTGTGGAAATGGATGTAGATACTTAGCATCACATGGATAGTAAGAAAAGAACTAAGGATTGAACCCCCAGCAACCAACATTCAAGGCACAAACAGAAGAAGAGAAATTAGTACTGAAAAAGTATAATCAGATAGGTGGGAGAGAAAGAAAAAGGAGAATATATCATTATGGAAGTCAAGGAGGGGTAGTTAAAAGAGTTAAAGGGAGTGGTAAAATCTTCTGCCTCATATTAAAATTACTTGCTTAGATGTTCAATATCTCACTAGAATTATTTAGACTTCTTATGAACATATAACAGGTGTGTGTGTATATTAATATATATATGTATATATATATATACACACACATACATGTATACATATAGTGTGATAGTTAAATTTTATGTGTCAGCTGGGTTAAGGGATGCCCAGATAGTTGGTAAAACGTTATTTGTGAGGGTGCTTCCAGAACAGACTAGCATTTGAATCAGTAGTCTGAGCAAAGATCTGCCCTTGTCAATATGGGTGGGCATCCTCCAACTCCTTGAGAGCCTGGATAGAACAAAAAGGTGAAATAAGACAAATTCGCTCTAACTTATCAAGCTCGAACATCCATCTTCCCTTGCCCTGGGACACTGAATTTCCTGGTTCTCAGGCCTTTGAACTCCATGACTTACAATAGCACCTGCCATCTCTCACCCCTTTCTCAGGCCTTCACCCTCAACTGAATTACATCATAGGCTTTCTTGGTTCTCCAGCTTGCAGTTGGCACACTGTGGGACTTCTTGGCCTCCCTAATCAAAGGAGCCAATTCCCATAATAAATCCCCCCTTATATCTCTCTCTATATATATCCTATTGGTTCTGTTTCTCTGGAACACCCTGAGTAATATGTATAGGATCTAAATTTTTAGAAAAGATACATGTATATACCCATCATATACGTGTGTGTGTACATATGTATGTGTGTATGTGTATGTGTATATATATTTTTTAAATTACTGAAAGGCAAGAAAAGTAGAAAAAGGTAGATCATGAAAAGGAAAGAATCATAAAAATGTTAGAATCAAAAATACCACATAATAGAAATAGGACAATGAGAAACTTGCACAAATCACGATATGAAAGATTTTTTTTTTTTAAAGTGGGAACAAATGAGGCAATACCTAAGAGATGAGAAGAAAGTATTAGTGATAGAATAAGATACAAGAGGGCCCAGTGCCTTTGTTTATGATTAGTAGTTGTTGTTTTGCCTTAAAAAATCTCCTGTATTTGTTACTTGGCTACTTATTCTTCTATTCTTTCCCTAAAGACTACTTCTTCAGGGAAGTCTCCCTAAGACCCTTGACGAAACTAGGTCCCCCTACTATACTCTCTAATTTAATCTGTACTTTTTCTTCATGTTATTTACACAATTTATAATTATCTATTTATTTGAATAATTATTTGCTTATTGTCTGTTTCTCCCACTGAGAAAGGGAAAGATAAAATAACTTTCCAAAATCCACTGGAAACCATTAAGCAGCAAAGCCAAGATTTGAGTGTAGCTCTCTGTGACTGTATAAAGCCTGTATTCTTCCTGTCATGTCACACTGCCAAGAGGAAGATAAAAGATGAACAAACTTCAGTGGTAGTTTAAATCAAAGACCATGCCCAATTTGGGAGATCAGGGATGGAATCACGAAAGAAAGAAAGTGGCATTTAAGCTAGGACTTAAAGATGGAGATGTTTTCAACTGGTGGAGGTGGAAAGAGAGTTTTTTTTCCAGGTAGAAGATATATCACACTCAAAGATATAAGAAATAAAATGTAAGACATGTTTGGGGGAAAATAATAGAATAGTTAGTTCAGAATGTAGGAGGATAATGAAAGAGAAGTAGAAAAAAAGAATAGCTCAGACCTAAAAATGGGCCCTCCAAAATCAAGCTAAGGAGTCTGGGATCAAATGCATCAGCAATGGGAGCCACCAAAAGCTTTGAGTGAGTAAATGACATGATTAGTAAAGTTGCGATATCTTAGGGGGTTGGTTGGATATTAAGGAATGGAACAAAGATCACTCAAATTAACTTAAAATTTAAAAAAAATTATTTAAAGGAGGTGCAGGAATCACAGGAAGCCAACTATAGGAAATACTACTAGGCCTTAAAGGAACTGGAAAGCTATCAGCACTCTTTCTGTCCTGTATTTGACTATGCATTCATGGGTGTGTATGGGCTTGTGTGTATGTATCTATGAATCTCCTCCATTTTCTGAACATCTATTCTTTCTTCAAACTAATTGCCTTCACTCTGTTCTTGGTTATCGATTCTAACTCTGGCTTTCACCTTGTTTTGGATTAACAACGAGGAAAATCTGGCCCTGATTCTACATTTCCAATACGATCTAACTATAGCTCCTGAGTTTCCTGGCTCAAATTTTGAAAGAAGTATCTAATTCACATGACCCTCTAATTAGTTGCTTCCGTGGTGACCTGGTATAAACATAGCTGCCTAGTTTTGTTTTTTTTTTTTTTTTTTAATCAGGTTATCAGGAGTTGGTGTGGGTCGGCGCAATTCAAAGTAAATAAATGATGGATTGGGCAGAAACTACGAAATATGTGTAACCCAGATGGATTTGAGTGGAGAGAGTGAACACAGGTAAACCTTTAAGGAGATTGTTGTAATAGTCTTAATAAGAGATAAACAGTAATAGTGGTGGATACTGAAAGGAGAAGACTGAATCAAAGAGCCATAATCAGAAAGAACTCAATAAGCAGTCAACTGGAAAACTGTGGTGAGGGGCTCAGAAACAAATAATTCAAAGACATCTCTTAAGTTTCAATCCCAAAGGCTAGAACAATGCCCGTTGTAGCATCATAAAACATTAGAGATTGAATCAGCTAATACTGAGGTCCCCGACCCCCAGGCCACGGGACTGGTACTGGTCTGAGGCATCTGTTATAGACTAGGTCGCAGAGCTCTACTGCCCTTTCAGTGGAAAAACTGTCTTCCATGAAACTTAGGGAAAGGGTATGCACAGCAGGAGGTGAGTGGTGGAGTAGTGGGCAAGCAAGCATATTTACAGCTGCTCTCCATCACTTGCATCACCGCCTGAACTCTGCCACCCCCACTCCCACCCCTACCCCTTGGAAAAATTGTCTTCCATGAAACCAGTCCCTGGTGCCAAAAAGGCTGAGGACCACTGGGTACACTTTCACTTTACACTTAGACTTACACTTTTGGACTGGGGATGCAAGTGATGGAGAGCGGCTATAATAAATACTGATGAAGTTTCATTAGCTTGCCCACCACTCACCTCCTACTGTGCACCGCCCACCCAAGCTTCATGGAAGACAATTTTTCAACCACCACTGGTCTGTGGCCTGGAGGTTGGGGACTGCAGCCTTTGCAAGAATATAAACTAGAACCAGAGGAAAAAAGGGACTTGTCTTGAGTAATAATTAGTAGCAGAATAGGAATTAGACTTACAGAATTGGACTTGGCCAGGGGATGATGATAAAAAATCTGGACCTTGGGTAGAGGGGAGTGCTCTAAGACTCCCAAGGAAATGGACAAGAACAATACTCAGTAGGACTAGTTAAAGACACAAGTGAAAGACACCTGTGTTAGTAAAGCAGAGATGAAAGAGTAATGGGATCCGGCACTGAATGGTAAGAGATGAGGTAGAAACTGGTTAGGACTAGGATTAGTCACTGTTGGGAAGGTATAGAATGTAAAAGAAATCAAGTTAGTTGGGAACCTAGAACAGTCTAAAGAGGAAGCTTGTTAGTCACCATTCGTGAGGGGAGTCAAAAGCTAGATTTGTATGTTCAGCTAGCTAGTTGGCAGCAACTGAATGGAAGTCAGATACTACCATGGGCACAGCGCAAGGAGGAGAAGGTGGTTTTGGTGGAGAAAATAATGAATTTTCAACATTATACATTTTGAAATTGGAGTGTAGACAAGAAATTCTGGTGGAGATTCCCAGCAGGCCACTAGAAATGTGGAAGTGAGCTTAGAAAATGTGGTCTGAGCCAGAGCTATCTATCGATTGATTGATTGGATGGTTATTCATTTAGCCGTCTATTTATCTGTCTGTCTAGCAGTTGAACCTACTAAAGGAGACATTATAGAGAGAAGGGGAGAAGTGTCAGTGCAGCCTCATATTTGGTAGACAATGGGGAGGAAAGGAGTGGTTTCTTGCCACTGGAGATTTTAAGAAATTATAAATTTTATCATGCTTTAGTGAAATACTAGAATAAATGTCATTAAAAAACTCTCTCAACAAAGGATTACTAAAAATTACATGAATTATAGGGCACATCTTGATTATGTAAGGTAGATCAATTATTTTAAAGGGATGAAAATCTAAGAACTAGTTATGGCTTGTTTCAAGAACGGTGTCTTCTTTGAAGCATTACTTAAATAACTGCAACCCTGGTAGGAGTCTATTATATGAGTAGAACTGTCCTAGGCAGTCCTTAAGCATTGATCATGCTATTATCATTTAATTCATCATCCCTGTGACATAAAGGCGGCCATTTTAAATAGAGCAGGTTTAAAATTGCCAAATGAGAAAAAGTCAAGAACTACAACACAAGTTAGATCCTTCATCGTAGAGAGCTTGAATCCTAGGTGAGGTTGGGAGGTTAATGAGGGGGGAGTAGGGAGGAAAAGACAGAGGAAGACAGAAGCAGTTGACAAAAGAAAAGAAATTAAAATACATAATAAAAGCGTATACAAGCACGAGACAGTGAAAACAATAAATAAAAGCTCTGAGTAAGCAGAAACTAGTAACCCTAGAAAAAAATTAGTCATAGAAACCAGAGACAGAGTAGCCAAACCACAATACATAATGATGATTTACTAGAGAGCCAAAGATGGCTCTTATCGGGGCTGTAAAATGACAGTCTGGTTGCTAAGCTGTGTAGTATCCAGAACACCCCATGAGTTGTCTTCCAGTCTCTCAGAGACAGGACTGTGTAGCTGAGATAGCTATCTTTCTTATTAACATGAGCAGCCTTATAATAATTCCTTATTATCATATATACCTTATAATAATCCTTTATTACTTCATTTTGCCTAAATGCACCTTTGGCTTCTACAACCTAAAAGAGCCCAACATGAATTTAAAAATTCACCAAATGGGACCAGAGAGTAGACTGTGTAGGTAGCATTTCTAAGAGTAGCCCTAAGACCTCCTGCCTACCCCATTATATATATACCAGCATGATCCCTGGGACTCTCAATTTGGTAGACTTTACTCCTGCGATTAGGGTACATTATACGGCACAGTTGACCTTCAGATAGGGAGATTATCTAGGTGGTCCTGACCTAATTATATGAGCCCTTTAAAAATAGAGAGTTGTCTCTGGTTAGTGGCAGAAGAGGAAGTCAGATATTCTGAAGCCTGGGAAGGATTTGATAGATAGGATGTTTCTCATTGTTGAGATGTTGGGGCTCACATGGCATGCACCTTAGCGCAGCCTCTAGGAGCTGAGACTAGTCTTAAGCCAATAGCTAACATGACAGTGAAAACCTCAGATCTACAGCTGCAAGGAAGCAAATGCTTCAACAGTTGGCAGGAGCTCAGAGGAGAATTTTTCCCCAGCTGAGCGCATATATGAGCTGCAGCCCAGCTGGAACCTGGATTTCAATCTTGGTGACCCAGAACAGAGGATTCAGTACACTTGCCAGACTACTGCCCTATGGCTATGTTGTTTAAGCTGCTAAATTTACTATAATCTGTTGAGCATCAATAGAAAACAAATACTGAGGCTTACGTATTTGTTTATTAAATCTCAATAGCAATTGTCACCTTTATTTCAAACTCATCAAAAGATGTTTTCAGAAAAGAGGGTTTATTGCTGATACTGTTTAGAATTGGTGCATGATGATAAAAGGGAGTGCAAAAACAAACAAACTTACTTCAATAAATGGGCTAAACAGTAGATTATATATATCTTAAGAGAAGCTGTGAACCAGAAAAGAATCTTACTTAGATTGTAACACAGAGATACAAAGATAAGAAAGATATACGAAACATCGTAAATATTAATAACTGTTGCACAGGAGTATAGTGAATGGGAGAAAATAAATATGGAAAGAAATAATGTCTGACATTTCTAGGAAAAAAGAAATATTAAAGAAGCTCATTCTGTTTCATTAAGGACCAATAAAAACAAAGTCACAACTAAACACATCACAATTAAACACAAATGACAGGAAAATCTTAAAGGTAACCAGAGAAACAGAAAGATTAACTATAAAATAATGACAAATAGACTTTTTGTTAGCCATAAAAGAAGTCAAAAGAGAATGGCATAATCAAGTACTGAGTAAAAATAATCATAAACCTGTCAATTTTATACCCAACTAAATTATCATTCAAAAATAAGTGCAAAATAAAGATACATTTAGACAAAGTATGAGTAGATAGATTCTTAGAGATCCTCACTGAAAATATCTTTAAAAATATGTATTTAGGTAAGAAGAAAACTAAACCCAGAAAGGACTGGGATTCATGAAGGAATTATAAGCTAAGAAATCAGTAAACATGTTGATATAACCACATAAACACCAACTGTGAAGCCTGTTACCTAACTAGGAAAGATCATTTTTTTGTTAATTCTTAGAAGGCAAAACCTATGTCTTAAGCATTTATATGCCTTCATTAGTGCCTAGCACAAAATAGATTTAGAATAAATACTTGATGAGTAAATCGATATGTATTGTGTATATGAAGTAGGTGTCTCTAGGTGAAATACCCTGCTTTGCTAATGAGGAAACTGAAAATACAGATTGACCTTGTATTGCATGACATATTGAACCTGATTTAAGAGAACAGTACCAAGTACTATCTAACAAGTACCAAGAAAATTACCATAGTTTCCCTTATCATTGTAGGTCTGAGTCTACCTAACAATAGAAAGTGCCTGTATGCTGAAGAAACTAGTTAGTTAAAAGACCTCTTCTAGTTGTTTCTAGCCTCACCCATTTTCTAAAGTCATAAAAACTATAAGGGAATGGCCATTTATTCATTCAAGAAATATTAATTGACCATCTATTTTAAGATAAATATTGTATCAATTCTTGAGGATGTAGCAATGAAGAAGATATATCCGTTCCTTGCGCTCATGTAGTTTATAGTCCAACTGATGAAAAAAATTCATTAAATGAATAACTATATATTAGGAGAAGGTAGGAAGTCAGCAAATATTTCCTGTTGCTTAATGTTTGCAACATGCTATTACACACAAAAAAAATGTAAAAGGAGATTATGTATTCTCTAGTTTATAATACGAGAGAAGTGATTCTAAGTGATTAAAATATGGGAGGCAATATATAGTCACATAAAGATTACAGCAATAAAATAAAAATATTTGGAAAATGGTGAAATTGCTAATATTATTGAGAAAAGTAAAGAGATAAAGGAAAAATAAAAATATATAAAAGGTAATATAAATTCCTATTTTAAAAATGCTGAGGAATATCTTTTCCAGATATTCCATAATTTTCCAAATTCAGCCACAAAGCAAAAGATACAATATAGAATAATTTGGAAGTATTATTCTTAATTTTTAGTTACAATTAAAGTTTAGACATCAAAACTACTTTTTTATCTATTATTCTCCCTCCCAGCCCTAGAAATATAATCTTTGATCTTTGTCAACCTATTAACACTTGGAATTCTCTTTTTTGACATTCTTTTGAGATGATTTGAACATTTTAAACTTTGAAAATGAAAGCATATGCTTGTCTTCAAAGAATGTTTCCAACAAATAAATATAATAGGTGATGTGTGACATTACCACTTTTAGGAATGGTGCTGCATACAGTTGATTCTTTCAATATTTTTGGGGTGAAGTAAAGAGATATGTTATTATACATACCACCTAGACAAGATCTGAATCATGTAAATCTCAAAACCAAGATGGCAGTTCAAGTAACATATAACACTGCTTGATCTAGATTCTCAAATGGAGAGCTCACATAATCATCTATCACTAAATTCTTAAGGCTTCTGAATAACTAAATAACTAGTTATAGGAATAAATAATCTCCTTTTTTTTTTTCACCAATAAAGAGAAGGACCAGATGGCTTGGATATTCACATACATCTTCACAGCATTAATATCAATATGCAAATTGCTAATATGCTAAACATACAATGCTAGCAGATCACTTTAATTTTCACTTGCAGACAAACACAAAGTATAAAATAATAAGAAATGAGGCAATGAGGTAAAGGGATACATTTTCCTTTCTCTTGTTCCTGAGAAGCAGTTTGAAATTCAGCCAGAATCAGGAAGACCTAGAGGACTTGGTCACACTGAATTACTGTTCTAAGAATCTGATACAGTTCAAGGTCACATTTAGGAGAGAGGATTCCAAGATAATGAGGAATTCTAGATATTTGGAACTGTATTAGGTCCTAGGATTAGATCCCGAATTGCCTATCCTCTACTGTCCTCAGCCCTCTGAAATCCTACCTAATTCTTCATTTATTTTTTCATTCATCTTTTAATTTATGCAATTAATGAGTTTTTATTGTATGCCAGGAACTTTTCCATAAACAAGCATCACTTCTGCCCCCAAAACGCTAAAGTCAAAGGTTTCCTTGTCTATAACTTCTACCCCACCCTTCTCCTCATTAACTCTAACCATCTCACTATGTCAAAATCAATTGCTTCTTTCTCTGGTTTCCCACACCTTTTTGTTTATGACTCTATTATATATAGCATTTATCATAGGATGCAGAGTGAGTTGCTTACACAACTTTCTCCTTGGTGAGTATGTGAGATCCTTGAAGACCCAGCTGTCAGCATTCTCCAGCAACAGTACTAAACCTTAATTATAAGAAAGGGAAAGGGACCTAGAGCAGTGCCATAATTAAGAGTACAGGGTCTAGAATGAGATTACTAGCTTCTAATCCCAGCTCTACTTGACAAGAGGAAAGTAATTAAACCTCTTTATATCTCAGTTTCCTCATTTGTAAAATGGGAATACAAACAGTACCTGTCTCATGAGTGGCTGTGAGGACTGAGTTAATACATGAAAATTATTTCACATAGTACCAAGTATTTGCTCCGTAAGTGTTAGCTAGCATTATCTGGAATTATTATTATCATTAAATTAGGATTGGACCAGTTAGTTGGGATTGGAACATTCCCTGCTCCCCTTTTGGTACTACAAAGAGAGAACAGCTAGATTTTTTAGGAGGAAAAAAGATTTTCATGTTTTCTTTCATTTTTCTACATTTCCCTCTCTTCTGAGTTAGACTTCTTACACAGAATATCTCTTGAAAGGATTACTTATTAAAACAGAAAGTAAGTTTATCTATGAAATGTCATTTGATAATTTAGTTGGCATAAAGTCACCATACTAATGCACACAGTGTATAATCTACTGAACTCAAGAAATTTAAAATGACAGAAGTGCATTATCATAGGCAGTGGCAATGACAACTACAACACACTGACAAGCCATCTAAATTCAACTGTAGGTTTAACCATACCATTTTCCATCAGAGTGATAATTTAAGACTCTAACACCTTCACTTTTATTTCTTAATCATGGGGATGTTAGTATTAATATAAGGAGTGCTTTTTAGGAAAAACAGAAGAAGCAACATGTAGGTCATTAAACAATAAAGTGCTGGAAAACTAACTTGATTAACTTCATCAGGAGTAAGTTTATGTTCCTACTAAAATTTGATGGCAGTAAGTATTTCTTAATGAATTTTATTTTATTTTATTATTATGTGTTTTATTTTGAAGGTCTCTCTCTAGATCAACAGACCTTTGCTATTTTGCTGGAAAAAGATGATTGCAGATACAAGTTGAAGCGTGAGCCATCAATGCCACTGTGAAAAGATACACCCTACATATCCTAATGGAGAAAAGATAATTATTCTTCTCTTTCCTAAAAGTCACATAACCCTTAAGGGAAGAATAGCTTAGAAAGAAGAGATTAACTTATCACAAATCACACTGGCTACGGACAGAAAAGTGGCAGTGGAAGTCCACACTCAGAGTTCTGACTAGTATACTTGTTTACTCTCTGGATTACACTGGTTCTGGACAGAGAGGAGGAAAAAAATGCTTACAATTATACTTTTACTTTAAATTTTCACAAAGTACACTCCTATATACCATCTCATGTATTGGTGATTGTAAGAATTAGTTATTTCCATTTTCCAGGTGAGGAGATGAGGGGTAGAGAAGATAAGTCACTCACTCAAGTTCACAGAGCAGATAATTGGCAGAACCAGAAATAGAACTTGAGGATTTTTGATTCCATGTCCTGGAGAGTCTCACCTATTCCTCAAGCTGCTTTAATTTATACTGAGGACTTTGATGCTTAGGTCATATCCCCTTTTCAATGTCAAGAGCAGAGTACATTTATCCTTAGTAACAACAAACAACTTATACTTTTTTTCCCTTGAATTTTCATTTTTACCTTGGCTGGAAATGTCCACACCTTTTTATTGATTTATTTGTTCAACAAGCATTCATTAAGCTCTGGCCCATGTACACACTTCATGAGTCAGAATAAAGGTTACACAAAAGGTTCAGGCAGGGAATAAGTCTATACACTTAATCAACATGAATCTAAAATATCTAAGAAGCTTCTCCCCTCCTTTTTCCCATTCAAATAATGATATTATGAGCCTTCTGTCAGGTTTTGATTGCCGATGGATCAAATTAACTATTTCGTGAATTTAAT
Source organism: Propithecus coquereli (assembly GCF_000956105.1). Classification (NCBI taxonomy): domain Eukaryota; kingdom Metazoa; phylum Chordata; class Mammalia; order Primates; family Indriidae; genus Propithecus; species Propithecus coquereli. Next base: position 8,903,959 of record NW_012148619.1, read on the forward strand.
CTAAATTCCAATGATCTAAAAAGTGATTGGCATACTTTGATTTTGGCATGAGCTCTGAGTCTGCAAGTGAATTTCAATATTTGTTTGAGCGAAATATATTTACTATGGTTATATGTGCTAAACAAAATAACAATGATCATTATCATCATTATTACTCACATTCATTTCAAGAGATGAGAAAGATGAGGTCTAGAACTGTTCAAGTTTACACAGAAAGCACATTATAGAACCAGGACTTGAACAAAGGTATTTTCATTTGATGGGTAATTTTCTTTGATGTAATCAAAGAATGAAAAGAGCACTAGACTATGGAAAAGGTCTAATGTAAAATATGGGCAGCCAGCCTCTAGGGAAAAATATCTAGACTTCTTTATTCAAAGAGATGTCTAGAATCTATCCCATTTTCAAGACTATACAAATCAAATATATATTCTTACTACAAAATCCAGACCACAGCCATTGTTATTCACAATTAATTACACAAATTTTCTTTCAGCTGAAAAGCTTGAGAGTTTTTATATGTATCATTTATCATTATTAAATATTTTTAATTAATAAAAATATTTTATCAGAACATTATTATTCTTCACAGCATTCCTGAAGAATAAGAATAGACAGCATTTCAACTTAAAGATAAATAAACTAAAGTACTGGGAGGGCAATGTGGTTTTTCTAATTTACCTGTGTATGCTAATGTTAATGTTGTTAGAACATATTGGTATGGGGGAGATTTGCTTTTTATGACCTATGAGACTGAACATCAATTTTTTTTTATTAATGTTGATGTTGTTTTACTGAATCCCAATCTTATAAAAGTAGAAACTTCTTGATATAATGTCCATTTTGTTAACTGTTTACATTAACATTGAAAAAATATTTACCAAATACCTTCCAAGGGTCAAACATTATGCTACGCAGTGGGACACAATGATAAGTATGAAAGTCATGGTAGTGCCCTCACATTGCTTATAGTCTAGAGCAATGCTATCCAATAAAAATGTACTGTAATACACACTTTTCTTTTTTTTTGACACAGAGTCTCGCTGTGTTGCCCGGGCTAGAGTGCCGTGGCGTCGGCCTGGCCGACAGCAACCTCAAACTCCTGGGCTCAAGCAATCCTCCTGCCTCAGCCTCCTGAGTAGTGGGGAAGCCACATGTTATTTAAAGTTGTCTACAGCCACACTTAAAAAGTAAAAAGAAATAGGTAAAATTAATTTTAATACTGTATTTAACCCAATATATATAAAATATTATCATTTTAGCATATGAAGATAAAAATTATTAATGAGATATTATAAATTCTTTTTTCAAACTAAGTCTTCAAAATCTGGTGTGTATTTTACATTTATGGCACCTCTCAATTTGGAGTAGCCACATTTCAAGTGCTCTATAGCCATAAGTGGCTATTGGCAACTGTGTTGAATAATACAGGTTTGGGGAAAGTTTAAATGGCAAGCAAGCAATAAGATACAGCATAATAAGTGCCATCACAGAGTAATGCAGTGCTATGGGAGGATACAGGAAAGCATCTCAACTAATCTGAGTAGGGCTGGAAAAAAACTTAGTAGAGTAACTGACATTTCAACTAAGCTCTAAAGGATGAGCTGGAATTAGCCAGAGGAAAGGTTAGGGGTAGGGCAGGGATATCAGAAAAGAAACAGGAAGGTCAATATTCTAGGCAGAAGTATGTCCAGGGCCTGCAGGTGAGTGATTATGGTACGCTGGAAAGACTGCAAGAACTTCAATATGGCAGGAACAGAGATTATTTATGGGGAAGGAAAAAGATGAAGAGGAAAAGGCAGGTAGGACATAATTCATGAAGGGATTTGCAAACCATGTGAAAGAGTATGTACTTTAGTCTAAGAAATCCATTCTTTCTAAAGCCTCTAGGCCTGTATTTATAGAACTGGCAATTACAGGCTGAAATGTGCTCCCCTTCACTGGAATACAATGGGGAGTAAAAAAGATGAATATAAAAAGGCTGAAGCTAGATGACCATTTATTACAGTTAATGAAAAATCTAGTTCTGGATTAAATGAGTCCTTCAAGCCATTTCCAACTCTTCAGCTATAACAGTACTAGAATAAAAATGATGCTTAACAAATGTGATTTGTTATTTATAAATCATTTTTGGAGGGAACACTGTGTATAACACTTCATATGTGTTAAATATTTATATTAAAATTCCTGGCTGGTAGTTCTGAATAGTGTGTGTATGAATATATGTGGTGGTAGTATGAACAGTGAAATCCTACAGGTTGTTCTTGGAATTCTCCTGTAAACTGCTTATAAATTACTGCTTTGATAATTTACAAAGTAATGCACAGTGGTTGTAAGTGCTCTTTTCCAACTTGGAGCCCCAAACCTGTCTTTTGGAGCACCCATGATAATAGAAAAGTACTAGAACTATAATTATCCATACTAGCAAAAGACATCAGGATTTAGATTTTATAAATTACAGCTTAATCATCTGATTTATAGAATGCTACTGAGTATACTGTGATTTCATGTATGGTGGTCTTCCTTGTGCTACTGGATTATTAGCTTTGGGAAAGTCAAGAAAGCTATATTTCCATTAATATATAGGTTTTAATAGGTGTCAGGAACTGTGCTGTACATTTCCTACAATGCTTGATAGCTTTGAACATATTTGGTATGAATTATTAAAATCAGAAAAGACATTTAAATATAGTCTATTGCATATTATAGCTTGCCAAAATACATGTTTGTTAAATAAAGATATTGCTTAGGAATTGCACTGGGTTGAATAGTGTCCCCCACACTTCATGTCTACCTAGAATCTGTGAATATGAACTGATTTGGAAATAGGGTCTTTGCAGATGTAATCAAGTTCAGATGAGGACATACTAGATTAAGGTGGGCCCTAAATCCAATATGACTGGTGTCCTTATAAAAACAGAGAAATTGGGACACAAAAACAGATGCACAGAGAGAATGCCAACTGACTATGGAGGTAGAGACAGTGATACATCTACAAGCCTAGGAACACCAAGGATTGCTGGCAACCATCAAATGCTAGGAAATAGTCAAGGAAGGATTCCCCCTGAGAGCCCTGCTGACATCTGATTTCAGACACCAAGTCTCTAAAACTATAAAGGAATAAATTTCTGTTGTTTTAAGCCACTAAGTTTATAATACTCTGTAATAGCAGACCTAGGAAACTAACACAGGGATCCTCTTGTGCCCTTCCCTTTGCTTCCCATATTTCCTTCATGAAATAACCTCTCTTAATAGACATGCATTAAATGGACTTGACAGATTAACACTTTTCTCTGTTAAACAAATTGTCAGAGGGTAGCGTTCTACTTTCTAGTGTTCCTATACAGTCCTGTTTCCATCAAAAGAGCTGTGTGCTTACAGCCCAAAGTGCCTACTACTGTCATTACATAATTTCATCAAATATTACATAAACTGATGAAATATGAATGCAAAAGGAAAGATGGCTGCTGTTTCCATGAAAACTAAGTTGGAGACTTTGGAAACTCTTGATAAAGGTGAATCACTTTAAAAATGCAATCAAATTAGGTGTGGGTATGTAGGTTCTATAATTCTCTGCTCTTATCAAATTTTCTATTGATTGTACAACCATAACTCCAGATTACAATAAATAAAAAAGAGGGTCTTCACTACAAGTAGAAATTTATTACACTGTATTTTTATTTAGTTACCTGACTATATAATCTACTAGTCTGTAAACTTTGTAAACACAGAGGCTATATTTGATTTGCTCCCATTCTACCTTTAGTACTTAGGATAGTGACTAGTATATAGTAGCCTCTACCAAAATATTTTTTGAATAAATGAACACAAAATGAAAACATATTTTTTCTGTTTTTCCCTTTTCCAAAAAAATCATATCGTCAATAAAGTTGGATGATTATGGGCTGATATTTAACATATAAAAGTGAACTCATTATAGAGAGCTTAATGGCATTTACTAAAATGGAGTTTACTTACCCATACACGGATATTCTCACCTTTATTGAATCATTTGTCATAGGCCTAATGTGCTTTTCATATCCCATTCTTTCTGAAAGTACTTAAATTGTTCCTTTTGTACATTTTCATATAATTTCTATCTAATGCTAAAGTGTTATTTCTCCAAGTTTACAGATCAGGATCCACAGACAAAAAATTAACTTGAAGGCAGAACCCAATTATGCCTCAAATTCATGAGTTTCCAAATACTAGATTAGTACCAATTTTGTATTGCTTATCAGCCTTTTGGCTAAGATCAAGTATAGTACTAACTCTGTCAATAATTAGGCTACAATCTTGAATAACTATTGAGCCTCAATTTCTTCAGTAAATGTATGAGGTTTCTTGACTGGACAATCTCTAGGATGTTCTCTAGCCCAAATCTCTCATTTTCAGCACCAGAAAATTTTGAATTTTCTTACGAATAAAAAAATATGACTTCTCACTGCTTTTCTTTCCAATATGTGAGACAGAAAACAACACACATAGTTAAAGGATGACAGAAAGGATAAGATGGAGACATGTTAGCGAGTATAGAGTGGGAAGAAAAAAAAGGAATGCAAGACAGGGTGAAATTAATGTCATCATGCTAATATAAACTCCTTTTGGGAAAAAAAAATACCATGAAATATTTTATGTTCACATGGCCCACAAGAATTCTGTTCTTACTTGCCTAAAAGAATCTCAATGGTAAATCTGAAGGGCCTGAGGTATGCAGCTTAAAAAAATTAAAGAGATTTAGTCAACTCTTAATATTTTATTATCATAGCTAAATGGAATATAGTCTTCTTTAATTATGTCATAAAATAATTGCTATATGATCTCTAAATCTTAATGATCTGAATAAATTTATAATTCTTATCTCTTAAACTATGGATAATATTAAGATAGAGGCAGGCAATATCAGGTTCTTTTTATAAGCTATACAAATACTCCTTTCTTAACTTCTTTACTTGAGTAACTTAATAGGAACTACTGAAAAGAAATTATACATTTGGTAAATAAAAATGATAAAGGGTTTCAGATGTTTCAACAAGACAAAAAATTTACCATTGGAAATAGCTATAAGAGTTGTATTTTTGCCTTGGAAAACTTTCATCATGGAACACAGCTGTGAAACAACTTTGGCTTCAAACAAAAAGGCTATAATAAAGCACCTCCTAGCTAGACTTAGGTTCAAGAGGTTTATGGTGGCAAACAGCAGAAAAGATGAAATGTTTCAATAAGCCCCTCAGGCTGATTTAGTTAGCATTCACAAAGTGGAATAACCTATACATCACATACCCTTTGTTAGCTGGTTGTTTAGAATAGATGTATGAGTCACTGGATTTTATTTTAGCAGTTGGGCAATGCAATTCTCCTTTTGCCCGAAATATTAAAATGCAGAAATGTGAAACTAAGAGAGGTAAGGTCAGATCTTATATGGGGTGCTTATCAACCACTATGATGGAATAAGAAATTCTTTTGCTCTTCTTCTTCCACGGTTCGCTCTGGTAGGCGCAAATGACAGATACTTTATGTTAAAAAAAAAAAAATCTATTATTATACTAATTGGCAAACTATAGTATATTTTACAAAAATTGTGTGTGGGGGAGAGGTGTTGGGGTGGGGAAGCTTGAAACTAAAAGAAAGTTTTCATTAGAGAAAGGCAAGATTCTATTCTGTATGATTTCAAGTACAAATGAATTCCTCAGGGATTTTGGGGAGATATATACACACACACACACACACACACACACACACACACACACACACACACACACACACTTTTTTCTCTCTCAGATACTATTCAGAATTAATGAGGGTACCTGCGACGATGCTGGCAAGCTGCTGGGTTCTGGTGATGGGGTAGATAGTGCGTGCCTGAACGATTGCTGAAGCTATTTTCTTGGCATGCTTCTCCTCCCCGTATGTTCTTAGGATGGATGCAAGTGCCTGTTGATCTAAAGCATTCACAACATCAGCAGCGGTGGGCATGTCAGGGTACCTACGCAGAAGAAGAGCCAATTAGTTCACTGACGTCAGTTTTCATTGACAAGAGGTGAAACTTCAGAGTACTGAGACATAAAGTCAGTCATTCACATATAGTTTAGGAGAGCTTCTGAGGTTTCAAAGTCAGAGACTGAAATCTTACACGTATGAAATAGATTTTCCATTTCAAATACCCATCATTATGACAAGTGGGGACTGTTTATAACATTCATCGAGGTCAAGGCAGCAGAAGTTAAAATATTATACTAACCTTTAACTTTAATTCACAATAAATTTTTTATTCTTCCTGCAGATTTTCCTCAAACTAAAATATTGGAAAATGTTTAGGTTTAAGTTTTTCAAAATTTAAGTTACTACTTGAATTTTTTTTGAGCTAGAAGATACAGAGCTTGCTGATACATGGATGAACCTATATCTCAGGAATTTATCCTGAGGCTGAAAAGTGACTATTTGTGGAGACACAAATTGAACTTAGAAAGTCCATACAAAAAGATACTGCTGGTCAGTTTCCCTCACAAAAACTAGAACAACCTTAATGGCAATAGTGTATATTATTTAAAATGTTTAACAATATTGGCTCATCCGCCCATGACAAAGGTCACCATGGCGGAAAACCTGGTAATCAACTAACAGTATTGCACAAGCCTAGATAGACAGTAATTTCAGGTGGAGGAGAAAAAGAAATGCCAACCTCTGGACAAACAGAATAAATTACAGTAGCAGAAAACAGCACTTACTTTGTCAGACCATTATAGTTTACTTTAGGGAAATGGGCCAAAGAATTCTAAGTGATGAGCTAACTATCACCTTACTTATCAGAAAGATAACTTTGCTAAGAATATAGTTACTACTCTTACAGTCAATATATTGGATCGATTATTGGTACCATACTGTGAGGTCTTGTAACAACGATACAGTAGCTTTAAGACCAGAGTGGGATTGCCAAGAAACACCTGAATCCCTCTTGAAAATACTACACTACACCTTGTTCACATGCCTAGTGCCTCCAGGAGAAAATCTTGTTGCTGTCCTTGGTTTGTTTTGCCATGTCCTTCACCTCTCTTTTTTATTCTGTCTGTCTCTTTTTTTGGTCAAACTTTGCTTTCCACATCCTACGATTATTGTTTTTATGTCTGGCTGCCATTGAACCCCAGACCAATGAACTTTTTATGATAGTCTTGTTTCCATTTCAATAGGGTTTGCTTGTTCAGCTTTCAGGATGAATATCTGGTCTTTAGAGTCAGATCAATCTAGATTAGAATCATAATCTTGCTACTCATATCAGGTAAGCTTTTTAATATATTGGAGCATCAATTTTTAACCTGTAAAATGAAAGTGACAACGCTTACCTCACAGAATGGCTGGGAGAAGTAAGGGTGCATACAATTGTAAAATAGGTAGTATAACACCTAACATATAGAAGATGCTCAATGAATCCCAACATCCTTTAGATCTTCCCCATTCATACATTTGCCTGTCATCATTCTTGGCTTAAATGACAAAATCCCTGCTAGACTTTACCTACTTGTGAATTCAATTGCCCAAACCACTAAGCATTAGAATGAACCTTGGTAATGATGTTAAATTTAGAATCTGTAGGATATAGTCCATAGTCCAGCTTTATCAAGACAATTTTAAGGTTAGTATTGGATGTACTTAGCAGTTTTGCATGATACTTCTCTATTTTGAAATAAGAAAATTCAAACAGCATTTTGTTCAAGTGGCGATCCGTGGACAACAGGCATAACTTTTTCTCTTCTATTAACATTGAACTGTAGTGCAGAAATTTCCATAGTGCTAAAAAATATTAATAAAACGGGCATCACTGTGGAAGGTTGGCGGGCTGGTAAGAAGCTTTGGAATAGGCCTTCGTATGAAGAAGAAGTCAAGATTTAAGATCTGTCCCCCAACTTAGGTTAACAGATTTGATCTCATCAGTCCTCCAGACTTCACTAACAGTGACTAAACTCATAAGAGAAAGAAATTATTAATATAAGTGACGATTTATTACCTTCTAGTGAAGAATATAACTGCCAATAGAACTAGATTCTCAAATTCTTGAAGCTGTGAATTTCTTTCTGCTACATGAGAAGCCTTATTATAATCTGAAAGCTGTTGTTGAAACTGAGATCAGCACAGAATAAATTATGTTTTAAGACTCCAGTGTTAAATGGCAACAGGCTAAGAAAGCCTCCTGCATCCATCTTTGTCACGGGGATACATCAGGAACATATAGGCCATATTTTTTGGCCCAGATTCCCTCTCGCCATAACACTACGTGGATTAGCATTGCAGGTATTTGTATCTCTGACATTCCTTTTTTTATGAATTCATGTGAATCAACTCCTCCTTTCCAAATGTCACATACTGTCTTCAGATCTGTTAATATCTTTGATTATGTTATAGTCTATGCTATCTACCTGAAAGCCATTAAGCTTTTTAAGATATATTTGTTCAACTCTAATCTCATCCATTATGTATTGACTTAAGAATTTCTCAGGGGCAATCTTATTTTCAAGTTCCCGAGGGAGAACCTCAGGGACCCTGATTCACAGACTATAATTTGCCGATAAGTCTTTATGTAACAATATGGGGATTTATGGCTATTAACTAGAAGATTTGTTTACTGTATTTCAGAAGGCATGTTCCTTAGCAAGACATAAGAACACCAAAAAATTGCTTGGTATTTTATTACCTCTGCACAACCAACTCAATCTCCAAGCATGAGAATATATTTGATTTTTACTATTAGTCGCTGTTTTTTTTTTAATTTTTTTTATAGTCACTGGTTTTAAAGGACTTTTATGATCATATCCTTCATTCTACGAATGCCAATACCATGAGAAAAGAAGTTATAAGTCTCAGAAACAATAGGGTTCTAACAAATATAGGCCACAATCCAAGTTAACGGGTCATATCACAACATGGGGAAAAGGCTATATGTGACTAATTACCATAGGACAAAGTAGTTTGTGGTAGGGTATGATATGAGAAAGAAAAGCATGATTAAGCTTTGTAGGTACAGGCTGTTCAGTTCTGGGCCAGTGTTTAGCATAGATACAAGTACAAATCTGAGCTTTCAAAATTAATTTAGATAAAAGGGAATTATTCCTATACTCTCCTAGAATGTGATCTTCTTTGTGTTATTTAATATATACGTACCTATATGAATAATGGAGAATAAGTGTCAGTATATCCAGGGTGGTGAGAAATGAAGAGGAGGTGTAAAAGATATCCTATGCATAATACTGTGTTTGATATAGTACCATAATTGCAGTTTCTCTGGAGAAGGTTCAACCAATGTGACTGTGCAAGAGACAGGACGAAATACACAACTGCTGACCTCTAGGAGCTTGCCTTTTTTCCTGTATTCTAAAAGAATATGCATTAAACATATCTAGCTCCTTTTGTGCCTTACAGAGGCATCCACATATGGAATGTGCATAAAAATGGAACCATTGTTTCAGTATCATGGTATTTATCAATATTGTTGCAATCTAAAAGCCCATGCTGTATCAGTGTAAAAGATAATCAGTATGAAGGTCATCCTCCTCACTATTTTGTGTAAAGACGGTATTTATTTTTCTTTTAAAATCCCAAATCCAGAGAAATACTAAAGTCTATAATGAGTAGCAAACAAACTGATTTATTATGTATGGGTAGTGTTATGTGTGGGTGTGTGATGGGAATTCTGCAGTCTTCAAAGGAAATTAAATTCAAAGTGTTTTTGAGAAATTGATTTCTTGTTGTGAGGAGAAATGCTTATCAATACTCACCTGCCACCATCCATCCTCATATCCAAGGGACCATCCTTCCGAAGGGAAAAACCTCTTTCAGGAGTATCAAGTTGCATGGAGGAACACCCAAGATCCAAAAGAACTCCATCAAGAGTCCCTGGCTGAACTCCAGCTTTCATTAATAAGACTTCTGCCTGGCTGAACTGTCCCAGCATAGCTTGGATCTGTTTACTATGAATAAAACAGGAAATAGAGAAAACATTTTCTTCTATTAAAGTCTTTCTTAAAGTCTATGATCAATGGCAGGGAGCACATTCTATTATTAGATGATTTAACCAATATATATTTACTGAGTGCCAACCACATGTTTAGCACTATATAAAGACACATGGATATGGAAACTATACATCTTTGGTTTCAAACACCAGGACTGTATCAATGTAATTTTATTATTGCCAAAAACACATTATATAGCTTTGTGAAGTGATATAATCCATTAATAAATTAGAAAAATTTCTTTGTCAGACCAAGTCTTTCATTTTTTCATTAAAGAAATTCTTAAATTGATGGGTAGGGAAAAGCACATGCCATTCTATCAAAAGAATAACTTTTAATGAGTAAGTAAATTTAAATATAATAATAAAATAAATCATAGAAAAAAAGATATGTGAAATATGTTCAAGCCACCCATGTTAACCTTCTCCATGTTTTTATAATTTAGGATAGGGGTACAATGCAGCTACACACTTGAGGAATGAAACAATGACTAAAACAAATGCCTCTTTGCAGAAGCAACATTTTAGCTTTCAGCAGGGATTTTGAAGTGAATGAAGCACTCAGAATCAACAGACAGGCAAGGAGTTGGGATCACCTTGCAGCTATTCTAATTCTCCTTTCTACACGAAGTGAGATTCTGCCTTCAGTGTTCTTCAAAAGTCTGAGGGCAACTGGCATGCATTTTGGAAGGGGAATGAGAAGAGAAAAATTGGGCAGCACTCTCAAGATCTCATTCTTTCTGTCTAAGGGTGGGTGGAGTGAGTTGGGATTTTAACAGTGTTAGGGAATTTACGTCTGTGATATTTACTTATATGTTATACTCTTTAAGGCTAATTTGACAGCTCATTGGTTATTTTTTTATTTCAAAGTATTATGGGGGTATGAATATTTCTGGTTACATGGACAGCTTATAATGCTTAAGTCATGGTTATATATGTGCCTGTAACCCAGATACTGTTCATTGTATCCATTATGTAGGTTTTTGCACATCTCTTCCTTCCCCCTGGTTGATTTCCATTGAGTTTTACTTCCCTCTATGTTCATGGGTTAGTTCCAATTTAATAGTGAGTACATGTGGTATTTGTTTTTCCATTTTTTAGATATTTCATTTAGGATAATGGTCTCCAGTTCCATTCAGATTGATGCAAAAGACATTAAGTCATTCTTTCTTAATGGCTGAGTAGTATTTCATAGTATACACATACCACATTTTGTTAATCCACTCATGAATTGATGGGCATTTGGGTCGATTCCACATCTTTGTAATTGTCAATTGTGCTGCAATAAACATTTGAGTGCCCGTGTCTCTGTGATAAAATGACTTATTTTCCTTTGAGTAATATCCAGTGGTGGGATTGCTGGATCAAATGGTAGGTTGACGTTTAGTTCTTTGAGGAATCTCCATACTATTTTCCATAGGAGTTGTACTAATTTGAAGTCCCACCAATAGTGTATAGGCATTCCTTTCCCTCTGCATCCACATCAGCATCTATTGTTTTTGGACTTTTTAATAAAAGCCATTCTAACTGGGGGTAAGGTGATATCTCATTGTGGTTTTGATTTGCATTTCCCTGATGATTAGAGATGTGGAGCATTTTTTCATTTGTTTATTGGCCATTTGTCTATCTTCTTTTGAGAATCTTCTATTCATGTCTATTGCCCACTTTTTAAGGGGGGGTTGTTTGATTTTTTCGTGCTAATTTGCTTGAGTTCTTTGTAGATTCTGGTTATTAGTCCTTTATCTGAGGTATAGCTTGTGAATATTTTCTCCCATACTGTAGGTTGTCTATCTGCTCTGTTATTTCCTTAGCTCTGCAGACATTTTTTAATTTAATCGAGTCTCATTTATTTATTTTTGTTGTTGCTGTGATTGCCAGTGGGGTCTTCTTCATAAAACTCTGCCAATATCTAGAGGAGTTTTCCAACATTTTCTACTTATAGTTTCATACCTTACACTTAAGTCCTTTATCCATCTTGAATTAATTTTTGTAACTGGTGAGAGATATGGATCATGTTTCATTCTTCTGCATATACAATTTTCCCAGTACCATTTATTGAATGGTGATTCTTTCCCCGGGTGTATATTGTTGTTTGCTTTGTCAAAAATAAGTTGGCTGTATGTGGATGGTTTCATACCTGGGTTTTCTGTTCTCTTCCATTGCTCTATGTCACTATTTTTGTGCCAGCACCATGCTGTTTTGGTTACAATAGCCTTGTAGTAGAGTTTGAATCTCGTAATGTGATGCCTCCCAATTTGTTCCTTTTGCTTAAGATTGCTTTGGCTATTAGGGCTCTTTTATGGAGAAAAGTGTAGAATTATTTTTTCTAGATCTGTGAATATGACATTGGTATTTTGGTGGGGATTTCATTGAATCTATCAATCAGTTTGGGTTGTATGGACATTTAACAATGTTGATTCTACTGATCCATGACCACGATATGATTTTCCACTTGCTTGTATCATCTGTGATTTCCCTCCTCAGTGCTTTGTAGTTCTCTTTGTAGAGATCTTTTACCTCCTTGGTTAAGTATATTCCTAGGTATTTTATTAACTTTGTAGCAATTGTGAATGATACTGAGTCTCTGACTTGACTCTCGGCTTGACTGTTATTGGTATATAGGAATGCTACTGATTTGTATACTTTGATTTTGTAACCTGAGACTTTGTTGAATTTCTTTATCAAGTCTAGGAGTTTCCTGGTGGAATCTTTGGGGTTTTCTAGATATAAGATCTTATTGTCTACAAAAAGTGATAGTTTGACCTCCTCTTTCCCAATTTGGAAACGCTTAATTGTTTGATTGCTCTGGCCAAGACTTGCAGCACTATCTTGAACAGAAGTGGTGACAGTGGGCATCCTTGTCTTGTTCCAGTTCTTAGTGGGAATATGTTCAACTTTATCCCATTCAGTATGATGCTGGCTGTGGGTTTGTCCCATATGGTTTTTATAATTTTGAGATATATTCCATCTATGCCTAGTTTGTTGAAGGTTTTTATGAGTGCTGAATTTTCTTGAATGCTTCTTCTGCATCTATTGAGATAATCATATGGTCTTTGTTTTTGCTTCTGTTTATGTGGTGAATTACATTTATTGATTTACATATGTTGAACCATCCTTACATCCCTGGGATGAAGGCTACTTGGTCATGTTGGATTATTTTTTTGATGTGCAGCTGAATTTGGTTTACTGGTATTTTATTGAGGATTTTTGCATCTATATTCATAAGGGATATTAGTCTATAGTTTTCTTTTTCTTTTGGTGTCCTTTCCTGGCTTTGGTACCAAGGTGATACTGGCTTTGTAGAATGAGTGGGGGAGGTATCCCTCCTTCTCAATGTTATGGAATACTTTCTGCAGAATGGGTACCAACTCTTCTTAGTTGCTCTTGTAAAATTCGGGTGTGAATGTATCTGGTCTGGGGCTTTGATTTTTGGTGGAAGATTTTTTTTTATTGTTGCTTTAATCTTATTGCTCATTATTGGTCTGTTCAGGAGTTCTATTTCTTCCTGACTGAGTCTCGGGAGGTTGTGTGTTTCCAGACATTTGTCCATTTCCTCTACATTTTTGAGTTTATGTGCATACAGATTTTCATAATACTCACAGATGATATTTTGTATTTCTGTGGTATCAGTTATAACATCTTCTTTTCATTTCTAATTGAACTTATTTGAGTCCTTTCTCTTCTATCCCTGGTTAATCTAGCAAGAGGTTTATCAATTTTGTTTATCTTTTCAAAGAATCAACTGTTTGTTTCATTGATCTTCTGTACAATTTTCTTGTTTTCAATTTTATTCGTTATTTTTTTTTAATCGAATTCCAATAAAGAAAGTGATTTTCAGATTCACTCAACAAATATTTATTGAATATCTGCTACATATTGTGTCAGGCATTATGCTATTCAGAAGGTATACAAAGATTAATAAACCATGGCTTTTTGTGCTTTGAACTGACAGAAAGAGATATACAAATAGTTTACAATACTATCTAATGGGTGCTAATAATAGAGATGAACAAATCGTCCTGTTATTATTTAGAAAAAAAGAATGCTAATACTGGCACTGGAAACACAGAAATAACAGTATCTTGGTATTGAAAGGCAACTCATAAGTTATTTATTACAATTACTAAACTGATATTTTAACCTTTCCTCATCCCTATCGCAGCTGGGGGTGGGCGCATAGGGAGGAGAGTCATTGTTTTAATTACTTACTATTCACCCGATCAGTTAGGGAGAGATTCCCATTCAATCGTTATGAAGATGGTAAAACATAGGACACTCAACATTGGACACATAAGACAAAAGTTTATTAATCACATATATTCCCCTCACAGCCCAGGGGAAGAAGATATCACATGCCACAGAGGGCCACATGGCAGCTGTACTCAGAGACACAATGGACAACCAGGGGATGTGGAAAGGTTTTGTAATATCGGGAGGTTGGAGTGCTCCTTAGTTCCCAGGAAAGATGTGATTGGCTTGTCTGGATAATTCTTGGGCTGGCAGGGAACTGAAATTCCTAATCAGGCATAAGCAGAAATTGCCCTGATCCCTTTGATAAAGAGGTTGTTTGCCTAGGGAACATTATCTGCAAGAACATAGTGGGAAGGGGAATTTGTGGTTAGGCCATTTGAGAAAAAAAA
>NW_012148619.1:8919603-8931837 GCF_000956105.1 Propithecus coquereli
TATATTTATATATATAACATATATATCATATATATAAAACATATCATATATATATATATGTACATGCATATAGCTAACTCTCATTGGTTCCATTTCTCTGGAGAATCCTGACATATTTTTAAAGCAAATTTCACAGGTCATTGATTATTTTATCAAATTCCAATGGAGAAAATGATTTTCAGATGAAAATCAGAACAATGAGCTGTGAAGCTCAAGAAGTGACAGATTTTTTATTAGCTAAGCTACCCTGCATATATCCTTCCCATGGTCACTATAATTTGTTCAGAGAGTAACATGTGTCACAACTCTGTCCATGAGATATAAAATATTCCTAGGGATTTGGGGAATGAAGATTTCATTTTCTTCCATTGAACTACTGGGGAAGAAAGTTGTTCTAACCTCACTTGATATGAAAGAAGCAGCACATAACCCTGATTATTGCTGGGAGACCAAGATATCTTGTTCCAAAAGAGGGAGAGAGTGTCAGCCAGTTTGGCCAATACTGTAGAAAGCAAAGTAGAGAGAAAGATTAACTAGGCCACTGAATTGAGCCTCACTAAAACACAACCTGCCTCTGAACTTTTTTGTCATATGAGCCCACAAATTACCTTTGTTATTAAAAACAGTTTGAGTTGGTTTTTCTTTTACTTGCAACTGAAAACATCCTAACTACTATATCAAATTCCTCAAGTATTCTTTTCTCTAACCCATACATATTTTGTTTCTTCAGCCATTCTCCATATAAAAAATCTTTCATTATGCTGGCTGTTCTTTTATGAATGTGTTCCAGTTTGCCTATGTTCCTAGATCTTCATTCCATAATGATCAGCACAGAATAAAGTAAATTCTTGCTTCCCTTGTTCTAGTTGTATATTAATAAAGCTCAAGATCAAAATAGTTTTAGAATTATTTCACACTGTTGACTTAAACTGCCTAAATCCCTTTAGTCTTTTTCATATGCACTGCTGCTAAGTCTGTTTCCTCCATACTGTACTTGGCCAGTTTTGCTAATTTTTTCAAACTAAGTATAATTTCTATCTCATGCATTTTCTATAGCCCTTTTAGGATTCAGGAATTATCTTAAACTACAGAGATCTTTTTAATACCGCAAGAAAAGCCTATAACAAATCACTACTGTCCAGTCTTAATTCCTTAGACATTACAGCTATTATCTTGCTTGCAGCTGATACGCTTGTAAAATAAACATAAGATCTGATAGAGGATGTTTGCATTCTTGGGTGTCCTCAAGCTTAACTGTTTAATACACAATATTCATATGGTTTCATGACTCACCGTGAATAAATAACAAAAATGTAATTCTTGTGGTACAAAACTCAGTGTAATGATGTAAAAGTATGAAAAGATCATACGAAAAAAAAGTAATTATGATGCAATACCACAAAATAAATTATGTGTTTAAGGTAGATTTTTCTGATACTGTATCAGCTATGTGTTTCTAGAATTGGATTGTTCTCACAGTAAAGGACACACACACAAAGATTGTGAGGACCAATCTGTTGAAAACTGAGCTCCAACTTCAGATCCTGGGGCATTATCTCACATGTGCAATTATGCTAAGGCTAATTCTCCCGGATAGGCAGATTCCATGCCCACTTTTCCTTGCTTTCTTGCCCATTTCCCTCCTTCCCTCTCCTCCCTCCTTCCATTTCTCTCTTCCTTTTTATTCCTGGCTTTCCTCCCTTCCTTTTTTCCTTTTCTTTCAAATTTTAACTTTCAATATTTTTGTATATGTATTTTACAGATGTTATAAAACAAGTAACACAAAAGTATGAGTAAGCCAGGGAGGATCATGATGGTCACAAAAATAGATAAGCCACAACTACAAATGTACCATTTGTTCAAATCACTGTTATCATCATTTGTCATTACTCTATGCTCTCTAGGATGTAAGTAGAATGTTGCTTGTGACTCAGAGTGCACACTAAATGATAATACAACCCCACCCCAATAAAAGTCAAGGGACTTAGCAGTGGAATGCAAACAACACCTCTGTTGTGGGCAGCCATTTTTGAGGTTCTCTAACTGTAATAACTATCGTTAATCCTGACACCAGCAAGTCATCTGCACTTGGAGTACAAGTTATGAGTCGGTTGTACTATGAGGGACTAAGGTGCTCTAGTATATATCTGAGGCTGGAACTGTAAGAGTAGTTACTATTCACTGGGTATTTGATTTAGGATTGAACATGGAACCTCATCATTCTTCTAACTGCATATAGTCTAATAATAAGGGTTAAGAATAAATTACCCACTGGGTGCAGCGGCTCAAGCCTGTAATCCTAATACTTTGGTAGGCTGAGGTGGGAGGATTGCTTTGAAACCAGGAGTTGGAGACCAGCCCAGGCAATATAGTGAGACCCCGTACCTACAGAAAAATAGAAAAAAAATCTGCTGGGCATGGTGGTGCATGCTGGTAGTCCCAGCTACTTGGGAGGCTGGGGCAGGAAGAGCGTTTGAGTCCAGGAGTTTGAGGTTGCAATGAGCTATGGCGATGCCACTCCAGCCCAGGCAACAGAGCGAGACTGTATCTCAAAAGAAAAACAAAGAATAAATTACCCCACAAATCATAAAAGTGAATCCAACCCACAAGGTTGAGCATCTTGTAGTTAATGAGTACTTATCCATCTTAGCTTTAGAAATCTAAAACTCCCATGGTTTATAAGGTACTTGATACAAAAGGGTATTAAATACTTTTTGCTACCCAGGAATAATTAATTTTGTTTTGGGGATAGAAGACTTATTTGTTCAGGCTCAGGAAAAAAAAATTGGGCTGGTGGATAAAGCAATTTAAAAATATAAAGTCTAAACATAAATTTTCAAGAAAACTCTTGAATTTGGAGATGAACTTTCTGAGACAGCAAGGGAAGGGAAACATCACTATTATATTTATCCTCCTAGATAAATTACTATTACATTTATCACTCTTCCACCCTAACCAACAATGTTAGATAAATGCATTAAGTCATTATATACCTTTAATATCAAGTATAGTAGTGAATATAACCATAATACGCAAACAAATGTGGAATCCAGACACACAAAATGAAAAAAATGGCCCATGAAAATGATTAATATTGATGGTCCTGATTCTCTCTGAATCACTCAATTTTTGCTTTGTAACCAGCTACCCTAAATTTAGTAGCTTAAAACAACAATTATTTATCAGCTTATGATTCTATGGGTCAGCAATCTGAGCTGTAATCAGCTGGGTGATAATCTTTTGATAGTGGGTTGATTGAGGCTTAGGTGGTTCCATATGGCCTCACTTACATGTCAAGAAGTTGGTTACGGTAAAAATGGTAACTGGGCCCTATGTCTTCAGCATTTAGCTGGCTAGCCCCGTTTTCTTTACAGAGGGGTCTAGTTTCAAAAGTAGCAATCTAGGACAACCGCAATGCACAAGCACTTTCTAAGTTTCTGACTACGGCTCATTTTCTAACATTCTATTAGCCAAAGCAAGTTGAATAGCTCTGTCCATATCCAAGAGCTGTAGAAACAGACTTCAATGCTTGATGAGAAGAACAGTAAGGACATAAGGCAAGGAATATACACAGAAAAGAGAGGAATTCTATGTGTATATTTGCAAGCAATATATCACCCTATTTTTGCATTTAGGAGTTAATTTGTAATTAGGAAAGACAAAAGAAATTTTTTTGATTACAGGGTAGTTTCCTCTGAAAGGCATCACAAGAAACATGCAGTGGTAGTTGGTGACTGATACTAGAATTCTTAAGTAGATTAAAGGGCTAGGCTCTAGTGCCAGAAATATAAATCTGGGCAGAGACCAGAGAGGAGTCTATGGCATAGGGGTCTGGCAAGGGCTAATGCATGATAATCTGGCAGTGGGTAGTATGTTAACAGTAGGGGTTCTGTAAGAAGGCAATGTGTAGGGGCCAAGTCATGTTAGCATTAAGTAAGTGTGGCAGCAAATAGGAGGATTCTAACTATTGGCCAGACCTTCCCTAAAATGAATAAAGCAACTAGTTGTGAAGAAATTGAGGTTTGAGGTATTAAGGCAGGAATATAGGAAGAGATTCAGGTATGAAAGAATAAATTAGAGATGTAATGTATTAGGACTGTCCAGTCACTAAAATTGATATCAAGTCAGGACTAGCAGCAAAGGCAACTTGAAGCTTAAGTCACCTAAGCTACAGATTAGGTCACCTTCAATTCATTATTAAGAACCCTGCGGTGAAATATGAAGCCATGCTGACCTAGCAGATGGGACGTGCAGGGAGCTCTGATCACGTGGACCAAAAGGAAAAGCAGAGCAATGCAGAGTGGAAGAGAACTAACATTTCTTAAGAAGCTGCCAGAAACAGTACCTAGATTCTCAACGAAGTTTGTTTCATTGAACTTAAAGTGAATTGAATCCAGGGTTCACTCTATCATAAACTTTAGTTATCCATTTTCTGTGTGCATTTCAGGACATACTTAGGTGATAACATTCCATAAAAGGATAAGAAGAGTAAAATTTAAATAGCTCTTTTGGGGAGAAGGTCTACTTATTGTAGATATAAGCACTTCTCACATCAGTATCAGCATTAATCCGTGTTAATCCAAGTGTGCTACCTATCTGCCAGTCATTAAATTTTACTGGTCTGTAGGCAAAGGGCAGAGGAATTGGCTGCTTTTGCCACATCAGACTTCCTCAACAAGGGATTTAGAGAGAGGCAAAACAGTAGATGAATGTATAGTTCATATCTGAGCAATAATAACAGCAAACATAGAGAGTTTTCTATGTGCCAGAATCTGTGCTAAGCACTGTTACTTTTTAATTTATTTCAGCCTCATGATAACTCTGTGAGGTAGGTGATATTACAGCCCACATTCGGCAGATAAGAAAAGAAGCATAAAGAGTGAAGTCACTTACCTAAGTCATACAGCTAGAAAGTGGTAGAATAGGAATGCAAAAGCTCAGTCCAGGCCAGCTCCAAAGTCTATGTTCTTAATTACTACACTGTACTACCTCTCAAGCTTCTGTTTATTTAGTATCAACTCAGATCTCCAGCTCTCCACTATTATTACCTTGTCATGAACTACAAATTTTGTCTAATTTTTTATTAAAATTATTTGGTTTTTTTGCCATATCTTCATAGCTACAGATCTACGGATTTAGCATTCAATAAATATTTGCCAAATAAGGCTTATCTACCAAGTGCTAAACACCAGAACATAAAAATGAACAAGAGCACATACTATAGAAAGGTATATGGACAAACATACACAAATTGCTGAGAAGGTAGTTTAATTTTTCTTAATACAACATGGTAGAGTGGAAAGGGAAAAATGCATCATAACGCTTATGTTTAAATCTTGGTTCTGCTACTTATTAACCCTGTGATATTTGACAAGTTACTTAATTTTCCTCAGTTTCAGTTTCCCTGTATATATTAATTTCTTCCCTTCTGAGGCAGCCCAGTATGGTGGAAACACCTCATCAAGTTTTGGAGTCAGACTGGACCAGACTATGATTTTTTCCATTAAGATTCAGACTTCTCATTCATAGTATGAAGATGATAGAACAATTTCAACCTCACAGAACTTTTGTGAAGTGTATATTAATTAATTTACAGAATATCACCTACTAAAATGCCTAGGCATAGGAAGCCCTTAATAAATGTTACATCTCTCTCCCTGCTCCAAGCTACCTTTCTTTCCTTAGGTACAATTTTATCACTGTGCTGGCAATTGAGAGTGGGGAGCAATGACAAAGATTTGCTCGTAGCACACCACCTCCTGGGCATACCACCTGTGACCTTTTGACCACAAAGAATTTTTCTCCAACCTACCTTATGTGTCACTATTTTGCTATATTTCTCCTTCCATTTCACTGTGCTCTTGTTACAGTTTGAGAACAGTTCATCTTTTGATATGTTAATGTTTACCCATAGGGTAAACATTAACCCTTTGCAGACATAGCTATATCCAACATATTTTGACTATTATATTGATAATTACTTCTAAATACTATTAAGCCATATCCTTGTCAAAGATTATTTCCATATACTTTAGAGATAGAATGAAAATATATTATTTTCTGATCTGCATAATTTGCTCAAAATTTTTGACAGTATTATCTTTACTAACCATTATCTTTCCCTTCAGGAAATACTTTTAGAAAACTGATTTAGTGATTCATTTGAAGCTCACACATTGACTTAAGGAAATAAAGTACATTTTAGAGATAATAAAATACAATTGTACTTCTACCTCTCAGCAACCTTTTTGAAATGTCATCAGTGGAATAATCTTCCCCTGTTCTGGAATAACAACTTAGCAGGTCCCATAACTTTCCCATGCACTCACATATAACAGATAGTCTTATGGAGATTGTGAGTTGCAAACGTAGTTGGCTCAGAAATTAGACTGTCCAGTGCTCAATTATAAAAACAAACAACAAATGAGCATCTACTTAATGTCAGACACTTTTCTGAACACCAGAGCTTACATTCTGAAAGATAATCAAAATCAACACATTCAGAAACTTCTATCTACAGCAGTTGAGCTTGATCAGACCCATGCTTCCACCAAAAAAATACTATTAATAGAAAAGCTGGATAAGATAATTACAATTATCTGTTTCAAGGAATCAGAGAGATATAAAAGCAGGCTAGGAACTGAGAGGAAAAAAGTGAAGTAAAAAAAGGTGAGCTCAACATTGGAGCAGTTCCTCCCTTAAGGGCCTGTTTATTCGCAAGTGAAAGCTGAGTGCTAAGAAACTGAGCAGAACTTTTGGCAGCTTCATAGGATGCATGAGACTAATATTAGAGTTCAGAAATCATCAAGGTTGATATGACCAGGTAATAGCACCAGAATTTTAGTTGGGACCCTATAGAACTAAACATGGAATAAAACTAGTAGAAGAGTAGATCCAAAATAGATCACACCAGTACTGAAATTGGGTTTCCAATGAGCACAAGCCTAATTCATTAGGTTGATATGTATTAGATGAATTGACTGCAAAAAGCAATATTAAATGGTACCTGGAGGAAGATATCTTCCAGGCCCTCAAATTAGCTCCATGATTTTTAAAAAAGATGTATGAAATCCAATAAAAAATTACCAGGCAGACATAAAGATAAGACCAAATACCAAGCTCAAGGAAGATATAACAGAAACACACATACAGGATACAGAATAAAGTTACCAGAATGGACTTCAAAATAACTGGTAAACATGCTCAAGAGGATAAATTAGATATTTTTATCCCAGAAATGTCTCTATAGAAAACAGGAAAATGATAACCAGGCCACATAGAAAACAGAAAAATATAATAATTGAAATTAAGAATTTAATAGATGGGTTTAAGAGTACCTTAGAAATATCCCAAGAAAGGATTAGGAGCATGAAAGAAAGTTCAGTAAAAAATATTCAGACTAAAGAGAGAGGAAATAATTTGGAAAATATAGAAAAGAGCATAAGAGACATGAGACATGGTGAGAAAATCTCATATTCATAAAATTGGAATTTTAAAAAAGAGGAGAGAGAGAGAGAGAATGGAATAAAAACAATGTTTAAAGACATAATGGCCAAGAGCTTTCTAAAATGATGAAAGATTTCAAGCCACAGATTCAAAAAACACAATAAATTCCAAAGAAGATAAACATACTGGAACACATTCTACTAAGTGAAGTATCCCAAGAATGGAAAAGCAAGCACCACATGCACTCACCATCAAATTGGTATTAACTTATCAACATATAAGTGCACATATAAGAATAACATTTATTCGATGTTGGGCAGGGGGGAAGGGGGGGGGGGGAGGAGGGGACAAGTATATGCATACACAAAGAGTGCGATGCGCACCATCCAGGGGATGGACACCTTTGAAGCTCGGACTTGGGGGGGGAGGGGCAAGGGCAACATACGTAACCTAAACATCTGTACCCCCATAATATGCTGAAATAAAAAAAAAAACATACATATAAAAACAAAAATGAAAAACTGGGACCATCATAGTAAAATTTCAAAAGGCAAAAGGAAATAAATTATTAAGAACAGGCAGAAGAAAAAAGATACATTACATTCAAAAGAGTGACAGTTAGAACTAAATAATGGAAGCCAGAAGACAAAAATAATAATTGACAATCAAATTTCCTCCAAAAATAAAAGGGAAATAAAGATATTTTCAAATAAAGAAAATTGAGCTAATTCACATCCAGGAGACCTATATTAAAAGAAATATTAAAAACAATTTTCTTTAGGCAGAAGGAAAATAATCACAAATAAAAGCAAAGAAATGAATAACGAGATGAAGAGCAATGGAATGTGCAACATATGGGTAATTCCAGATGAAATTTTATTGTATAAAATAATAATAATTTCTTGGAAGCTCAATATATATTTAGAGTTAAAATACATAGTAGTGGCACAAAAGGCAAGTGTGTAATAAATGTAGTTAACATGATCCAAGGTCCTTACAATTACAATGTCCAGGAAGAGGTAAAAGTATTAATTTATATTAGATAGTCCTAGACAGTCATGCATGTTGTGATCAACAGAGCATACTCGAAGAGAATAAAATAATACACAGAAAATGAGCAAACAGAATGAGGAAGTGGAATAATTTTTAAAAAGACAATAAAAGAGAGAAAAAGGAACACAGAAAAGGTTGGACAAATAGAAAGTGAAGGAAGATGGTAGGTAGATTAACCCCAAATATGTCAGCAATTATATTAAATATTGCTGGACTAAATACTCTAATTAAAAGACAAAGAGCATCACATTGGATTTTAAAAATCCAACTATAGGCTAATACAATTTAAATGTTAGAAGTCAAAGAAGTTGAAAGTAACATAGAAAAAGATGCAATGTAAACACTAAACAAAGGAAAGATGGCATAGTTATACTATTATCAAACACAATAGACTCTAAAACAGAAATAGTATTAGAACTAAAACGAGGTATTTTTATCAATATGATTCTACCAGAAAAACATGCCAATTACACATTTACATACATCTAATACCATAGCTTCAAAATATGTAAGCAAAAATTGATAGAACTAAAAGCAGATAAACAATCATAATGGTAGATTTTAAAATATCATTTTCAGCAAATATAGAATAAGCGGACAGATAGAAGATTTGAAACAATTAACAAGGTTGATGTAAATGACACATAAAAATCCTCACACCCGAAAACTATAGAACATACTTTTAAGGGTACATAGAGTATATAAAACATAGACTATATGCTGGGGTTAAAGACTAATCTCATCAAATTTCAAAGGATTGATACCATACGGATTGAATTTTCTAAACATAGTGGAATTTAACTAGAAATCAGTAACAGGAAAATAAGTAGAAAGCCCATAGATGTTCAGAAATTAAGTAATATACTTCAAAATCCAGGGGTAAAAAAAAATTATATAATGATAAAAGTACAGCATAATTTATCACCCAATGAAAATGCAACATATCAAAACTTGTGGTATGTGTTTAAAACCATGCTTACAGAAAACTTCGTATCCTTAAACGCACATATTTTAAAATAGAGCTGAAAATCAATGACCTATGTATTCATTTTTATAAATTAAGACAACAGCAAATTAAACTCCTAAGAAGAGGAGGGACATTATAAAAACAAGAGGAAAAAAGAAAATTCAAATAGTAAAGGAACATACAATAAAAAGGATCAAAAAACAAAAGTTTATTTTTTGAAAATACTATTTGATTAACAATCTATAAAGATGATTAAGAAGAAATGTACAAGTTACCAATAAGAGGGATGAAAAAAATCATGTCACTACAGTTATTAAAAATATAATAGGAGGACATTATTAACAACTTTATGCTATTAAATTTGAAATTTAGACCAAATGAAAAAAATTCTGAGAAAAATTATAACCTACTAAAACTGTCATAAGTATAAAATATACATAGTCCTAAAACCATTAAGAAATTAAATCTGTAATTATAAAACCTCCCACAGAGAAAAAAATAGGCTCAGATGGCTTTACCGTGTATTTTTCCAAACATTTAAATAACCCCATTATTATATAAACAAATACCACAAATATTAAATAAACTCTTACAGAGATAGGAAACTCCTTTCAACTCAATTCACAAGGCCAGCATAACTCTGTACAAAATTCAAGAAAGACACTATAAGAAAAAACAAAACAAAACAAACAAAAAAACCTAGAGGCTAACCTATCTCATGAATAAAATAATAAAGTAACTAAAACATGAGCAGATCAAATCCATCTACATAGGTAAAGGATGGTATTATTAGGTTGACATCCAGTTGGCAAGATACATGAAGCACTGAAGCATGCAGTACTGAAGACAAGGAGAGAGGTGATCGTTGCAGAGATAGCTTTTGTAATTGCTTTAGAACAGTAGAGACTTTTTTTATTAATCCACTCATGGATTGAAAGGCACTTGGGTTGTTTTCACATCCTTGCAATAGTGAATTGTGCTGCCATAAACATTCAAGTGCAGATGTCTTTATTATAGAATGTCTTTTGTTCCTTTGGGTAATAAAATATGGTATATGCATACAGTGGAATACTACTCAATGTATCTCTTATATTATCCTGGATAGAACTTGAGCCCATCCTCTGAAGTGAGGTATCACAAGAATGGAAGAATAAGCACCGCATGTACTCGCCATCAAATTGGCACTAATTGATCAACATTAAGGTGCTCACATGGTAGTAATTATTTATTGGGGGTTGGGGAGGTAGGGGTGGGTAAACTCACAACTTATGGATGAGGTGAGCATTGTATTACGGGGGAAAGACATGCCTCTAATCCTGGCTTGGGTGAGGCAAAGTCATAACATGTAAACAAAATGTTTGTATCCCCATAATATCGTGAAATAAAAAGGAAAAGAAAGGAACAGTAGAAACTTAATAAAGACTTATTAAATGAATATATAACAATGTTAAAATGAAAGAACTCTTCTGGTCTTAATGTTTGGCCAATATCCTCAGCAGATAAACAGAAAAACCAAATAAAAATGTGATATTCCTAAATACGTGTCCTAGAAAAGGTTTCATTACACTTGGACCCCCCTCAGGGAAGTTTATCTATTATAATTTAATATTATAAAAGAGATAAAAAATGAACAAGAAAAAATTTTGATAACATTTTCTTGGTGAGAATTTCTTTCTTCCTTGATTTTCTTAACATACTTTATTCTTTTTATATAATATTCAAACACTGAATCCTTGATTACATGTAATTCTCACATAAAATATCTACTTTGTGTTTAAATTCCACTGCCCCAGTCTCCCCACTACCTCACTCACTGTCACTCTCATATAAAGCCTGTATTGTTCCAATGCTTGATGATAATTTATTCCAGACAGTTATAGAGCTTATTGATGATTCATTTAGCACTCAGTACATGCTAGTTTTTAATGCTATTTATCTTTTATATACACATCCTGCTGCCTCTGCAACAAATATATAAATCTCTTAAGGGTCCTATGGACCATGTCATACACTTTTTTCTTTTTTGCATCTTTAGCACCCAAAAGACTGTAAGTGTCCAATAAACATTTTTTGATGATGAAGGTGGTGATGGTTTGAGAGACATCAAAAAAATTTTTGAAAGACATCAAAAATGAGAACTTAGTAATACGTAATTCAGTTTTTGCCCCATACTTAAATGTGATCAAAGTGTCAAGGAAGATATGTAAGATACGTGGTACATTGATAGTTGTTTTGTAGGAACAAATAGATAGTTATGTAGTACATATCTGTAAGCTTAACTGAATACAATTGTTACAAGGACATAGTTTTAGAAATTTATCTTTCACATTTCCAAGAGTTATAAGAAGTTTTAAAACTACCTTATAATTATAGTCAATCAGTTTAACACAGTGTGTGTTTTAAATTTTTGTTTATATCTTGCCACCTACAATATCATGGATGAACTTAAATCCACTCAAAGGAAAAATGCTAGCATGTTCTATTAACAAAGAAAAGAAAATTCACAATTCATACCAACCAAAGCCAGGGAATTCAATTAAGGTTAATTATTACATTAACTACTAATACATGTACTACTGTACTACTAATACATTAGTAGTATATGTAATACATTTGTAGTACACGTACTACTAATACATGAAGAAGAAAACTTTGAAGTATTTTACTTTGAAGGGTGGTTTTATAATCACGATATTATTTAAACAAAATTCCTTTCTGGAGTATTTTTCCCATCTGGGATACTTTTCCCAGTGGTGGGGTGGGGGGGG